>NW_026881096.1:0-33523 GCF_032173495.1 Musca vetustissima | reverse complement strand
AGGAAATTCGTACTTATGGGAACAAAACGTACAGATGGGGCTGAAATTCTGCAATTTGGGTTTACAAATACTGTTGGAATGTATGTGTACCAAAAGGTACTAAACTTGGTAAAATTTCGATTTAATAGAAATGGAAACCGGATATGGAAAATGAAATTTCAATTAAGTTTACTCTTTGAGAACATGATTGAGGTGGTTAAGAACGAACAGAACTAAATGGTTTCGATTTGAGTGAAAGGATAGACATGGAAAACCTAAATTTGGAATTAAAATTACAGGATTAAGGTATGGATTAAGGAATTTCGTACCTTAAGATACTAAAACACTAGATGGTACTAAATATGGTACGTTTTTTGGTTATATCGTGTAAGACAATGGCAATTCCTTGAAGACACTTTGCAGACAACAATGTGAAATCGTTGACGGAATTTTCACACAAGTGTCGCAGTATTTATGCACGACAACTTGGGCGACAGGGTAAGCGAAGTCGTCGTTGACGATAACTTCGGCGACTAATCTCTCTACTTTTCGTTAACGACAGATTCACTTCCTGTCGTTTATACATTAGTTGATGACTGTATACCTATTGTCAGCAATATTGTCGTCAATCACACTCACATACTCCATTTAAAATTCAACTAAAAATGTATATACATATTTTTGATGTATAGTTTTTATAACATGAAATTTATTATATTAGAAAAACATACCTTATATTTACATAATATCATGTAATATAGATAAGCACATTGCCTGAGAAGTTGGCGTAATGATTATCTCCATTTTAACAGCATCTGTAAAGAAACAACAAAATTAAAATGCATTGGAATATGAAACATCTTTCAGATATTACTTACAATATTTCACCAATTGCCATTTATTTTCCCCGAGATATTTCACCAATTGCCATTTATTTGCCTCGAGAAGAACGACATTTTCGACGACATATCATGTTTTTAGTCATGGATGACAATTCCATAAATTTCGTCAACGATTCGTTAACGAAATTGTCACACAAGAGAGTATTTTCTACTGGGTTGTTTTATGTCAGTGTGGAATGTACATACATAATTTTGTTTAAGTTAGTTTTTGTTTTAAATGAAAGGAAGGATTGATTATGGAAATAATTGAATACGAAAGTATTATTGGATTTTATTGCATATTAATATGTATTAAGAATATACTCATACATATGAATATATTAACAAAAGGAATCAATAAGCAATAATCAAGGCGCCTAGGACTATCAAAATAACTATGAAATAATACCCAATGATGGACATATATTTGAATTTCTTGATAGAAAGGGTTATCACCCAACTGAGATTCCAAGATGGAGCAATTGGGACGAAAAATGTATTTAAAATTCTCAAATCACAGAATGGATTTTTTTTTCTAAGGAATGCTCTAAGAGTAGCTTTGTTGGAAAATATACTTAAGGATCATATCTAGTTATCTATAGACGCAAATTTTTAAATAATATTTTGCAAGGATGATCAATAGGCGTGGATTTTTTAATGAATATTTTTTCAAATGCCTTCAACAGGCGTGGATTTTTTAAAGAATATTTTTTCAAATGCCTTCAACAGGCGTGGATTTTTTAAAGAATATTTTTTCAAATGCCTTCAACAGGCGTGGATTTTTTAAAGAATATTTTCCAAATGCCTTCAACAGGCGTGGATTTTTTAAAGAATATTTTTTCAAATGCCTTCAACAGGCGTGGATTTTTTAAAGAATATTTTTTCAAATGCCTTCAACAGGCGTGGATTTTTTAAAGAATATTTTTTCAAATGCCTTCAACAGGCGTGGATTTTTTAAAGAATATTTTTTCAAATGCCTTCAACAGGCGTGGATTTTTTAAGGAATATTTTTTCAAATGCCGTGGATTTTTTTAAAGAATATTTTTTCATATGCCGTGGATATTTTTAAGAATATTTTTTCAAAGGCCGTGGATTTTTTAAAGAATATTTTTTCAAAGGCCGTGGATTTTTTAAAGAATATTTTTTCAAAGACGTTCAATAGGCGTGGATTTTTTAAAGAATATTTTTTCAAAGGCCGTGGATTTTTTAAAGAATATTTTTTCAAAGGCCATGGATTTTTTAAAGAATATTTTTTCAAAGACGTTCAATATGCGTGGATTTTTTAAAGAATATTTTTTCAAATGCCTTCAACAGGCGTGGATTTTTAAGGAATATTTTTTCAAATGCCTTCAACAGGCATGGATTTTTTAAGGAATATTTATACCCTAGACAACTATGTTGTCAGGGTATTATAGCTTTGTGCAGCCCCAAATGTTTGTAACGCCGCGAAATATTGGTCCTAGACCCACCTTTAAGTATACCGATCGTCATATCTCGACTAGCTGAGTCGATCTAGATATGTGTGTCCGTCCGTCCGTCTGTCCATTATAATTTGTAAACACGATACAGGCCACAGTAATGGACCAATCTTCACGAAATTTTGCATGTAGGATGGGTTCTGGCCAATGGAAAAGATCGGTTAATATTTAGGGGATGAAATGGACCAAATACTAAATTTTTGTCGGTTTTTCTGGTCGCTCCAGAGGCCGCAATTATGGCCCAAACACAGCGAATTTTTGCATGGAGAAGGGGATCGGGTCTGAGAATAAGCATGCATGTTTTGATAAAGATCGGTCAATATTTAGTGGGTCAAATGGACCCTGACTTTTGTGTGAAAAATGACAAAATTTGTATTCTATGGCATACATATTTACTCCTGGAGGATGTAGACCCCAGGAGTTGATAGCATATCCAAGAGGAGTGGTTGGCCTTTAAATTGATACCAAATATAGTGATGTATCTACTCAGATGTGGGAGTTACAGTCAAATATTTACAGGTGCTTACGTATTCAGATATTATTCAGTAACCCATTACCACATTAGAGGGAGAAATATCGCGCTGATGGCTTTGACATTTTTCATGAAGTTCCAGTTATGGTCAAGAACAACGCCTACAATTTTCGGTGATGATCAGATTAAAATTTTGGGATGAAATGGACCGAAAACATAATTTTTTGTGTGTTTTCGAGTAGAGTATAATCCGAAAATCACAACACAACCCACCGTGAAGGTAATCTGGACAAGTAATTAGAAGGACTGTACTGAATATTCGAAAAAAGTAAGGAAGAGGTGTTGTTAACCTCTAATCGGACAAGAGGGGGCAAATATCACGAAATATTACTCAGACTCGGAATAAACATCCTCAGAAAGTTAGAGTTCGTGGTAGTTGTGTAGGGTATCGCATGGTCGGCCCCGTCTGACTATACTGCTCCGCTCACTGGTTTTTCAAATGCCTTCAACAGGCGTGGATTTTTTAAAGAATATTTTTTCAAAGACGTTCAACAGGCGTGGATTTTTTAAAGAATATTTTTTCAAATGCCTTCAACAGGCGTGGATTTTTTAAAGAATATTTTTTTCAAATGCCTTCAACAGGCGTGGATTTTTTAAAGAATATTTTTTCAAATGCCTTCAACAGGCGTGGATTTTTTAAAGAATATTTTTTCAAATGCCTTCAACAGGCGTGGATTTTTTAAAGAATATTTTTTTTCAAATGCCTTCAACAGGCGTGGATTTTTTAAAGAATATTTTTTCAAATGCCTTCAACAGGCGTGGATTTTTAAAAGAATATTTTTTCAAATGCCTTCAACAGGCGTGGATTTTTTAAAGAATATTTTTTCAAATGCCTTCAACAGGCGTGGATTTTTTAAAGAATATTTTTTCAAATGCCTTCAACAGACGTGGATTTTTAAGGAATATTTTTTCAAATGCCTTCAATAGGCATGGATTTTTTAAGGAATATTTTTTCAAATGCCTTCAACAGGCATGGATTTTTTAAGGAATATTTTTTCAAATGCCTTCAACAGGCATGGATTTTTTAAGGAATATTTTTTCAAATGCCTTCAACAGGCGTGGATTTTTTAAAGAATATTTTTTCAAAGACGTTCAAATGCCTTCAACAGGCGTGGATTTTTTAAAGAATATTTTTTTCAAATGCCTTCAACAGGCGTGGATTTTTTGAAGAATATTTTTTCAAAGACGTTCAAATGCCTTCAACAGGCGTGGATTTTTTAAAGAATATTTTTTTCAAATGCCTTCAACAGGCGTGGATTTTTTAAAGAATATTTTTTCAAATGCCTTCAACAGGCGTGGATTTTTTAAAGAATATTTTTTCAAATGCCTTCAACAGGCGTGGATTTTTTAAAGAATATTTTTTCAAATGCCTTCAACAGGCGTGGATTTTTTAAAGAATATTTTTTCAAATGCCTTCAACAGGGGTGGTTTTTTTAAAGAATATTTTTTCAAATGCCTTCAACAGGCGTGGATTTTTTAAAGAATATTTTTTCAAATGCCTTCAACAGGCGTGGATTTTTTAAAGAATATTTTTTCAAATGCCTTCAACAGGCGTGGATTTTTTAAAGAATATTTTTTCAAATGCCTTCAACAGGCGTGGATTTTTTAAAGAATATTTTTTCAAATGCCTTCAACAGGCGTGGATTTTTTAAAGAATATTTTTTCAAATGCCTTCAACAGGCGTGGATTTTTTAAAGAATATTTTTTCAAATGCCTTCAACAGGCGTGGATTTTTTAAAGAATATTTTTTCAAATGCCTTCAACAGGCGTGGATTTTTTAAAGAATATTTTTTCAAATGCCTTCAACAGGCGTGGATTTTTTAAAGAATATTTTTTCAAATGCCTTCAACAGGCGTGGGCTAAGGCGAGTATTTTTAAATTAATATCTTTTGTGGTCCATCAATAGACGTGAATTTAAAAATCTATATTTTCCCAAGGACCAACGATCGGCGAGGATTTATAAACATATTGTTTACAATAACCTTAATATGGGAGAACTTTAAAAAAAATATAAGATCAAAGTTCTTCGAGGACCAATATCTGACCTTTTTCAGAAAATATTTTAAGGATTAAAATATACTATTAGTTCTTTCTTTACTGCGGACCAAATTAATAAAAAGTCATTTTTGAGGAGTTTGATATTTCTCAGTCGACTTGGCAGTAATATGACATTGTAGGCTTAGCATAGCGTAAAACATTTAAAATAGGTCTATAGGTTAGTGCAGGAAAATCTGAGCCACTCGATTGAAAGATACTCAAAATATCCCAAAACGTAAACCGTTTTCAGTACCAAACATGCTTGGAGTATTAGCAATGAAACATTCACCTTATGATGGATGAAGAAAAACATAGAACTTCGGCTATGTGGTGTGGTAAAGAGGCGAATATTTAGAAGCTTATCAAATACCGACGCTACCTCCCGATTTCAACGTATATCAAGTTTTATTGAAATCGGATGAAGTTTTGTATATAATTGCGATCAATTTAATGCAACATGTGCACTAAATTCCCTACTCTTTGTTCTATTGAACATTTATGTCTAAAAGGACTTAGAAATGAAGTGAAGGTTATTTCTAAATTTCGAATTTATGTACGTCTCTTATTTTTTAATAAAACCTCTAATATCCTTAAACTAATATCATCTCAATATCATGTTATTTTACATTTAATTTAAAAAATTGTTTAAAAAAATTAAACTGCAATCATAAGAAGAAAAAAAATTACCAATCATAAAATCACGTAGCACCAGCACCCTCTTATCCACCCTCATGATCTTTAAACTCAATTAGAGAAAACATGGGGTACAAAATGTTAAAATGTAATTGGTGAAAATTTATTTGTGTAAACAAAACGAAGAATTTTTATACATCATTTGGTGGAATGCTGCGAATTTGCACTACATAGCTATGTACAGAGAGAAAATTAAATTAAAAATGAATTTTAAAAGCGTATAGAAGGAAAACACGACGATGTCGATGAAAAAAAAAAACAGCATGAGCAGAAATTTTATTGCAAACGAGTAATGCTCATTTCCGTTTAATTCTTTTCGTAGACAGACAGACATACTGATGTGCGGGGGTATGTAAACAAAGGTTTGGAGTACAAAATGAAAAAATAAAACCAACCAACCGTACAAAGTTTGGCATCATCAAACCCAAACTGTAAGTGAACAGCTAACAACAAGCCAGGCAGACACCCACACAGGTGTTGTAAAAACTGACTTTCAACTAAACTAACAGGATAAAAAAAAGCAGGTTAGTATCCCTTATTGAGTGTAATATACATATTTACATGTTCAGCATCACCAATTCCAATGTGTTTCTACGCACACCCGCAGTGTTGTCTAAAGATAACTGCAGTGTGAAAATCCTGACAGAGGAAGTGTCACAGAAGTATGGTCTGTGTCGCAGCACATAGCATCGCATCACCTGGCATTTGTCTAAGCGATTTTTGATTACACTTCCGTCGGAAATTATCATACATCCTTCAGCTTGAATAATTTTCCATGGATTACATGTGACATCCATTCCCCCAAAATTATACTCATAAAGGTTTTCTCAACGAGGGAGGTATTTGAAATGGCAAACAGGTTCATACTAATTCTGTTAGAACATTTTCCCTATATAAAGGTACCGAACGTGTTTATGTATTTTCATAAAAGACCTCCTGATGATTTTTCCAACCGAAAGGTCTGTTATACATCTGCGCAGAAAATAATCATTATAGGTAGATATTTTATTAAAGGTCCTGCCCAAATTTCGTCCAAACAAACAAATTTCCCGCTCAATATACACCACATGGTAGAGGATATAAAAAGTTTGGCAGGGATAAACTTAACCACGTTATAGTTGCCAAATCTTTATATCTTGCCTAGGCTGGTGAGAGTGATTAGTGGTGGTTTCCGATTACGACATTTTGTTTACGGATTAGCAATTCCATCGAACTTTTTCAATAAGCTTATTGATTTAGAGATTCTTTTTAATATCATATCATCTTTTCTCACACTTCTGTCTGTGACTCTATACTTGTGCCGGATAGATATACAATTGTCGACCAGTTGCTTTATAAGAGGTCGACAATATTTATTTATATACTGGGGTACTATTTTACTTATGTGAGTCCTTGTACTTAGCTACCTCTTATACTGAGAAGGACTGTTATCTCAAGAGTCTTCGAAACCAATGACAAATGTGAGATGGGTTTGTTTGAATCTGCATTGTTAGCACACTTGCCTAACTTTATTTGCTGAACCCGCCCAAAATGGTGTAGTGTATTTCAAATGTGTCTTTCTGTTTGCAACTCCTCGGTGTTCCTTAATATTTGGTATTTTGATGGTTGTGGACACGATGGCTCTACATCGATGTTAGGGATTCTAACTTATTGGCTTAAGTTATCGGTTATTCCCCTTTTTTGGAGAGTAGAACATATTTTTGCGGAAAATTTTTTGTATAGGTCCATGTTTTGATACATTTTCTTATTTTCGGTATATTTACGATTGCCACCGAGTGTTCTCATCGATTGGGCTATAATTGAGCATATCTGATTCCTATTAAAAATAAAAACATTTATTTTCGGAAAATTTTAATAAATGTAAATGTCCCAACCTGCAAATTGCAATAACATAGCCTGTTTATAAATGTTCGGACCGATTTAAGGAATTTTGAATGCAAACCACGTCATGGACGACTTTACGACTTTTACGGTTATTCCCCAAATCATTGATGTACAATTTTCGTCAAATGGGACAAACATATGTGTGGGAGCTTTATATAAATTTGAAATTTACCCCCAAAATTCTAGACTCAATTCTATACGCTGTGCAACATTTCGTCTCATTCGGACAAATAATTTAACTAAAATAGGACATGCATATATATAAGAGCTATATCTAAATTTGAACAGATTTCGACAAATCTTCGAACACATCATTATAGACACAGTGCGGTATGGTATTCCAAATTTCGTCTTAAGGGAACCCCCCCATTCTTCATTTTAATTTTTCAAGATTTTCAATGGGCTGGTAAATCAATAGCAATGCTTGTTAAGGTTTGTAACTTTGCACATATATAATTGAAGATTTAAAAAAGCTTTGTTATTGTTTTGTTGTTGTTTTTTGTAATTAAAGAAAAGTCCTTATTTTTGATGGCGGGCATGATAACTCCTCACTGAAACATCGAAATCCAAAAATTACAACGGTGTTAGAAAGTGTACATGTCTGGATCTCGTATGAACTAGGATTATTGACTTCGCTCTAAAATTAACAAAATGGCGGACCTTTGAAAATTTAAGGAAGTTAAAAAATAAGGAAGATCTTCACCGATTGGCTTTATCCTAGTTCATACGATAGCTATACACTCACAACAAATTTGGAATCGATTGGGTTATTAGTTTTTGAGTTATCGTGCCCGCCATTCGCAAAAGAGTAAAACGCGTTTAAAGTTTGAGAAGCCCTTTAGCCGTCACTTGATGCTGACACAATAAATCGGCTATATCTTCAAGAGTTTTTGAGATTTTCACTTGAAATTTTGTAGGGACATTCTTGAATTAGTGTAAATTTGAATTAAATAATCGGAGTTAAGTTCACCATGTATAACAAATTTAATGAACACATATATGTGAGCTATATCTCAATCTGATCCGTTTTTTTTTTTTTTAATTTCATTAGGGATCGTCCTTGGGCCGCTTCTGTATATGGATCTCGCATGTCTTAAAATTAATTAACATGATCACATTAGTAACATTCCCACAATATTCCCTCTTTTCATGAATTTTGATGATTTTCCTGAAATCCTTGCATTTTAGGTATGCATCTTTAACCTCCAAACGACTCATTGAAGGGGTCTATTCGGTCTCCTTTTACAGAAGTGATTGAATATTCATTCAAAACGGGGTGCTCGCCATAATGTTTAACTATAAGTCTCAGAATAGATTAAAACTCAAAAATCAGCCTATACGTCAAAAATCTTAAAAAAACAAAAAATCATTTTAGGGTTAAAATCGTATTTATTATTAGTTTTTACCCATTTTCCCACATGGTGGTATAAGGAACAAAAATATTCTCCATTAGTTTTTAACATAAGTCACTGAACAAGTGAAAACTGTATATATATTGTATATACTGAATATATAGTCATACATTTTGAACAAAAAAATTCAAAATGTTAAGGAAGCAGTCCAAGAACATCGTGTGAATACCATCTTCGGAGATCATCCGCCTATTATACCTGTAGAAGAGCAGCAGCTACCTCGACAAACCAGAGTGATCTTGGCACAACTAAGATCTGGATGGTGTAGCCGCCTCAATTCATTTTGGGCACGAATGGATGGGGAGGTCGGCAAAATCTGCCCGGCATGTGGTAACGGACCACATGACACGCTACATCTATTCAACTGCCCAGCCAAACCCACTCACCTAACCCCATCTTCTCTTTGGACTCAACCGATACAGGTCGCAGCCTTCCTGAAACAGAACCAGGTTAAGGAAAATAGAAGAAATACACAGAAGTACAAGCTGCTACAACAACATATCAAACTGAGGCACGAATGACGTTATAGCGTGTAGCGTTGAAATTGGTGCCGATGCAGACATAGCTTCCATCAATGCTCCTTCTGACAGGATATATCAGTTATATATATCCAAAAGGGTAGGGTATCATATATTCGGCCTAGTCCGACTTTACGACTTTCCTTACTGGTTTCATTTTGTGATTTTAAAGGTTTTAAAATCTTTCGACCAGAAATGATCAATATCGGTTTACGTTTTGCTGTAGCTTCCATATATCCATACCCATATCGACATTTCGATTTAGCTGTAATTTGGTATAAAAATTTGTATACAGTCCCCATATACATGTTTTTGGTTGCATTTTATCATTGTAGCGGCTGTAATTTGGCATTCCGAGATATTGGAAGGTAAAACATTCGAACCTACTATCACATAATACCACCTTATAAATGTTTTACTGGTTTCCATCATCAAGACCGCAGTATAACACAATTATGTTTGGCAAACAGGAAATAGAAGTAGGCAATATATGTACTTAAATATACCTTCAAACTGATGTTTTGATTTTAAGAAACTTGCTTTCCATTCAAATTGTCATGTGAAGATTGTTTTCATTATTATTGCCGCCAATAGAAAAGTACATTGTGACGGATGAGTAATATATGAATCTCTATAACAATATTTCTCATACGACCACTATAACTCTTAATTTACAAATGTTCTCCTAACTTATGTATCCACCCTCATATTGTGATTCCCACACATCCTCTGATGACAATATTATTGAAAGTAGACAAACAAAGAAAATTCGACAGAAATTTCCATTTTTATGACGGCTTTGACGCGTCAAAATTCACACAAATTTTATGAAAACATTTAAATTAAACATTTACTTTAGGATATTATTTGCCTTAGCTACGCTTTTAAAAATCTGATTTTCCAAAATGCCATCGAATCATATTGTTACTTTTTTAAATAACGATTCTCTTATAACACATTCACATTTTTGAGCAAATTTCCTTTCGCATCTTCTTCTTTCTGCCACTAATTACTTAATAATATTTTGTTATTGTCGTCAATTGTTAACGACAATTCCCCAGTAATTTGGATTTATTTCAAACAATTAATTAATTATTTGTTGTTGCTGTTGTCTATCATCAACCTAAGGCAGACAATCTTGATGGACAACCAACAAGCAAACGTCATCGTTCCTGTATCCTGTCTGTATCTCTCTCTGTCTTTTCAATTTGCTTTTCTTGTTTCTCTCTTGTTTTAAGTTAATTTGATCTGAATTACCAAAGTTATAACAATAACAATAGCAAAGGAAGGAAACAAAAATTAGCAGAGTAGAGCATAGCGTCAACAGTTTATCGACTTCATCGGCAATGCACAATGGGATTTAAATTCGTCTGTTTGATTGTCTCGAAATATTTCACTGGGAATCGAATATAGTATAGAATAAATTGTGATATTTTTTAAATCGGTTAAAATTTAGATATAGCTATTCCCACTAATAAGGCTGTATTTTCGATGTTCTTGGATTGTGAATACAAAAAGGCTCCACCATTTAGAGGTTTGAACCGATTTATTTCACAAAAGTGGCTATAACTTGCTTTGCGTGTTCTTATAGAGTGAAGAACGTCTCTGCAGAAGATTTCCGAAGTAGGTATACGAGGATGACACACATCGATTCGAATCTGTACTTATTGGTCTATTCTGGTACTTCCGCCCACAAAGTGTACATTTTTTTAAATCCACTATCCAATTTGATTGAACTTTGCTCATTGCAATACTTGTTCCAATCCAAGATCAAATCGGAAGGTAGTCCCCATCAGGATAACCTTTCTAACTTTGAAATGTTGGATCTTTGTGGGGCCTCATTTTAAAACATATTTATTTCACATGAAGAGAATGGAGCATGCAAACCTACATGAAATCCAAAGAAGTGGTTTATAGGTACCTCCATCAACCCTTGAGCCCTGTTTGTTTTATATCAATTTTATTTAATGATATTGTTTATGATAACTATTTTTTATCTCTCGTTTCCCAGCACCCATTGTGCAACCAAATTGTTAAATATTTTAGACTCACTTTCCATGAATATTCGCATGAACAGACTGCTTAAAAGACAAGACAAGCATTGTTCTACTTTGTGTCCGTCTTATCGCAATTTATACAGTTTCAACAACTTCAACGAGTCAGTATTTGAAAATTACCTCTACGACAGCCAGACAGACGGACACGGACAGATGTACAACAGGCATAGCCAATTTGGCCATAAAATGCGTCAACACAGACAAAATTTTTGAGATGATGATGATGCAGACAGACAGACATGAAGATTCAAAAATTCATATCTATAGACAGGCATGAAGTGAACGATGATAGTTACGAGTTATTCACAAGCACACACTCGTATCTATAGATGGATACATTTCTTTAGAGTTGCATGAATTTAAGACAAAGTTTTTGGCTTCGATGTTCATCACTTTTGTTTATAGAATTTATGTCTTAATGATTGGTATCTGTTTCATGGTAATTAGTCGAAGAATAATGTTAATACAGAATGAATTTTTCTGTGTGTGTGTGAATATTGATGTTATGATGGAGGAGGTTTCTATGAATGATTAACTGTAAGAAGTTTAAAAAGCAAATTATTTACTGATAATTGTGTTCTCAATAGGGTTGAATGAAATGGTCATAAGTGTGAGGTTTCATGGAGTTTTTTTGTAGGTCAGTATGCGCATTTGTTTAATTAGTTGAAATAGAATAACTATATTATTTTTGAATTACAATAGGATTCGATGTTTTTAGTAAACCCCTTTGAAACCCTACTTACACAAACCCTACTGAAACCCTACCTACAACTTGTACAAGTAACGGAGGAGGAAATAGGCCAATATTGTAAGTTATTGAAAACAATTGTTTCGAGAAATTAAACGTTGGCTTCCAGGCGCCGCTGATATTGGGTAGTATCGATGACCTAGACCTGCAAGTCTAAGTTAAATTATATATAACCAGTAAGGAAAGTAGTAAAGTCGGACTGGGCCGACTATATGATACCCTTCACCACTTTGGGTATATTCAACAGATGTATCCTAAGAACGAAACTTTTCACAGGTTGGGTTATACTAATTTCAGTACGTTTTGTTCTTTCAATCATATATTGGTTCCTTGGTGTGTCAATTACTTAAAATCAATCGATCTATGCAATATTATAACTTTGGTACATTATTTACATTAAATCTGACGGAAATATATATATATATCTTAATCTGAACCGATTTTCACGAAACTCAGCACACATCATTCCAGGAAACTTGGCATAAAGCACTCTAGGCTCTATTAAGCACGTTATGCCAAATTTCGTGCAAATCGAAATATACATAGGGACTTTGGTGCATCACTTACATAAAATCGGATATATATGGGAGCTATATCTAAATCTGGACCGATTTTCACGAAACTTGGCAGACATCACTCTAAGCTCAATTAAGTACGTTTTGCCAAATTTCTTGCAAATCGGAAGATATATAGGGACTTTGGTGCACAATTTACATAAAATCGGACGAAAATATATATGGGAGCTATATCTAAATCTGGACCGATTTTCAGGAAACTTGGCAGACATCATTCTAGGCTTAATTCATTACGCTGTGCCAAATTTCGTGCAAATTGAACGATATATAGGGACTTTGGTGCACCATTTACATAAAATCGGACGAAACTATATATGGGAGCTATATCTAAATCTGGACCGATTTTTACGAAACTTGGCAGACATTATTCTAGGCTTAATTCATTACGCTGTGCCAAATTTCGTGCAAATCGAAAGATATATAGGGACTTTGGTGCACCATTTACCTTAAATCGGACGAAAATATATATGGGAGCTATATCTAAATCTGAACCGATTTTTCCCAATTTTAATAGGGTTCGTCCCTGGGCCAAATAAGTGAACTGTGCCAAATTTCATCCAAATCGGATAATAAATGCGACCTGTACTTTGTTCACAAAAATACATGGACGGACGGACGGACGGACAGACGGACATGCGTAAATCGACTCAGAAAGTGATTCTATGCATATTCTCAAAAGTAACTATGGGTCTATCTCGATTCCTTTTGCCTGTTACAAACATATGCACAAAGACATAATACCCTGTACCACAGTGTGGTGAAGGCGGATATAGGTACCTTGAATGTGGGGAAAACTGCAAAAACATATTTTGACAAATTCGCGTATATAATCGCGTTTTTCTTCGAATTGATTTTAGATACATTAATGCTTGTGTTATCATATTCGCGAATCTGTGTGAAAATAGGTCAAAAATATATCGATACGCGAATAATATACGTATTTTATCCAAAATCGATTGTGGAGGCACATCCGCGATTCTTCACCGATCCTTTCGAAATAGGTGTCCTTTTGTGTATTTTCAGAGGAGATTACTGAAATCGGATGCGCATAAAAATCGTTTGCACATCGCGTCATTTTTAGCCATTTTTAGAGTTTTTGCATAGTAATGTGCATCGAGCTGCACACTTTTGCCGCTAAATGAAACATCGAAAAATTCATAATTATTGGAAGAGATTGATTCGATTTACACGAAAACCGCATGCGCAACAACTGATATCCACGAATACGCGAATTGCATGCTTTTCAATATTGATAATTTTTATGTATTGCAAGTGCAATATATTTAATCATTTTTAACGTCGAAACTCTTATCAGATGAATCTACCGATATTTAACAATCATGCAAAAGAATTTGCAGAAGAAAGCGTCATATATTTTAGAAGATTAAGGCAAAACCGTTTTCCCTTAACCACACTAAAAAATGAAAATTCAAAAAAAAGTTCTGTCTTAATTAAAAAATTAATTTATTTTATTTTCAGATATCCTTATACTTCTTTTTGTGTTTTTCGCGAATATTGTACCGTATTCCAATGTGATTTGACAAGTATGCAAAGAAAACAAATGTGTTTATCCATTTGTGAAGAAATTCGCGAATTACAACAAAAAGGAATCCATTTAATATATATTTGAAATACATGTTTTAAAACCGCTATAACTTTTGTGCGCAGCATCCGAATTTGTGAACGCGAACAGATTTCGAATCAGCATATTTTTCTTAACCTATGTACCAAAAATCATAAATGTGCTCGCAAAAAAATTTTTCAAATTTTTTTTAAAGAATTTTAAAAGAATTTTGTAATTTCCGATATATTTGTGGAAAATATATCAATCCTTATAAGTAATTTCTTTATTTACAAGGGCAAATAGCTTGCAACTTATTTTGTTTTCAATGTCCACCAGTTGGCAAATAACTTCAATACTTCGTGTCTTCTTCCTTCTTCCAACCCTTACAAAAACCTCCCACATCCTTTAAAAAGAAACCATACACCAAACGAAAGAAACCACAAAGCCCAGGTAATTGACTGGATACGTGATCAGATTTCAATATTCATTGTCGACTTTAATGGCTTAAGTCTGGCGAGAGTTTTTATTTCATAGTTTGTCTTGTTTTACGTCACAGTCACCAAAGAACACAACAGCAACAACAAAACGGCATGATTTTCAACAAATATTCAATAAAAAAGGACAACATTCAATAAAGCAAACAAAAAACCCAGAGACAAGGGAACAAACTGTCACAACCGTACTGAACACTTGCTGCAGAGGAAGTGGAAATGAAATCAATGCATTCAATACAGGAACCCCAAGAAAAAAAGTGATATTCCGGCGACAATAATACACTCGAAATGATACCAATGAATAGGATGTTGATGTTTTAGAGATGGCAAAACGGGCTCTGTGTTTCCACGATGTTAGAGTGGCAACCACCACCACCAGACACCATCAACCACATAGCGACAATCTACTTGAACTTTTGTCATTACTTATTCCTATTATTCTTTTTGTTTGCCTCTTTTTTGTGCAGTTAAATTCATGACAAATTTTGATTGAATTTCCGTGTGGAATTTTGGCTTTGGCGGTGGAATCGATGTTTATAAGGGGTTGTTGTGAAAAGTTTGGTTGTACATATACACTTGAAACAGAATGAAAAGTGAAATTATATCAGTTAATAATTAGATATGATGTAAATCTATACAAAATAAGGAAGGATTAGACGTCGGGCGGGATCGACTTTATTTCGTCACTATTAGACAATCTGTCGGTATTTGGTTTTTGTACAAGTTTTTACTGTAGGGAATTTTTCTGTTTATCTGGTTCTGCTCCCACCAGCAGGTTCACCCATGCTGGTGTATACACAGTGAATATGAGGATCTGTGAGTAGGGCAGTTGAAGAAGTGTAGAATATTAAGTGAACCATTACCAAATACCGGGCAGATATTATTCACCATGCCATCATCATGCCAGATCTCGTTTGTACCAACTCCACTCTCATGTGTCGCAGAGCTGCTTCCATCGGTGGAGGGTTTTGGATTGTAATAATTCTGTATTCCCGAATTGCTTCCTCAATTGCATCAGTGTAAATATGGTTCAATTCCGCATGACTAGAGATGGTATTTACCGGGTAAATACCCAAGGGGTGGGTAAATACCCATTTGCGGATACTTATTTGGGTATTTAATATATTGAATCGGTAATACAACATCTTACACCCTATTTCCGGTTTTCTGTTATCAAATCGATTTAAAAGGATACTTTTACAATACTTTAAAGACGTGGGTAAATACAGGAGTATTTACCCAAAAATTGGGCATAAACTCATTAACGGACGAACCACCTGAGATAGGCGGCCTAAATTTGGCTGACATGTTTTTAATGTCAAAGCGAATATTGTAATGGGAAATGGGCTCTGAACCTCTGAACCTCCAAATACAAATCGTGAGGATCCTTTATGACATGCATAGATGGTGGATGTTTATCCATAAAGTGGTTCGGATGCCTGCTTTTGTAACACCCATGCTAACATTGTATGGACAAGATCTGTGTTGATGCAAAGGAAAGATCTTCGTCTCTTCATTAGGTGGTTTGTTGGACTCATTGGAGATTTCCTGTTGATGTGCTCAGTGCGGCATTTTGGTCGCAATTTATGCTTTATAAAAAAGTTTTCTACACTTTATCATTATTTGTAAAAAAATAACTGACTTCTTACTCGGCGTCTTCATCTTCATCATCTTTTGAGTTGATTCTGAAGTAATGGAGTTCAGAGGAGTCCTTGTCATTGGCGACAGCATGGATCCAATCTTCTTGAGGCCCTAGCCGCGCAATACAGCCTTCTTGGCAACCTTGCCGGTGGCGGCGGCAGCAACAGCTTTCACAAACTTCTTGGGCTTGGCAGCAGCTGGGGTTTCTCCTCGGCGGCCTCAACCTTCTTGGTGGGAGCGGCAGCGGGCTTGGCGGCAGCCTTGACACCCTTCATGTTTGCTTGGGTGCCTTTGGTTTTTCAACTTTGCCCTTAGCGGGGCAGCTGCAGACTTTGTGGGCTCGGCCTTCTTGGAAGTAGCGGTGGTTTTGTCGCCCTTGTTGGTCTTAGCATTTGGTGCCATGTTCAACGAACGACGTTACGAAGTAAAAAAAATGTGACCTCGAGAACCTTGGGATGAGTGGTTGGAATTGTTGAACCATCGAAATGTAATCGGTGGAACACTAGCCTGAACACACCAAATAACTAAAACATTTTCTTGAAAGATTAGTTTATTCACCACGAATGTCTAAGTACAACCACTTCGGTGAAAAAATGCGGCTAAGGTCTTCAAAATGCCAAAACCTGGGCGGGAACCCATTACAAGTTTGTTTCCAAAAATGTTATCTAACCACCAAGAGCACAGATTGTCAACGGCAACTTCACCACACTGTGGTACAAGGTATTATGGCTTTGTGCATGTGTTTGTTACAGGCAAAAGGAAACGAGGTATACACAAGTCACTTTGTGAGTCGATGTACGCATGTCCGTCCGTCCGTCTGACCAATATCCTAATGTTTTTCCGATTGACACGAAATTTAGTAAAACGTATCAAATTGAGACTGCAGATGCAGACATAGCTTCCGTGTATAATTCGACCGGTGTCTGATTGAGATTAAATTTTGAACAGTGCGGCACACCGAATAGCGTGTATCAAGCGTGCTATAAATCAATTCAAATAAATTGTTCACAAACGACTCTAAATCTGCCCGAATGCTCCTTGGAGTGAACATTGTCATGAAATTGTTAGGTTATATATGTAGAATATACCTAAAGTGGTTATTTCCCTCCTAAAATCGAAATGCCAAATTACCTCAGATTTGGTCTTTATATGAAGTCCAATATGGACCTATATTGATAATTAGACTACAAAATCTGGAATACCAAACTAAAACCACTTCAGTGGAAGAATCCTTCGGCTAAATCTTTCCATGTTCGGGACTTAAATGGGCGGGACTTATATTTGGGGGCTATGTCAAATCAAAGACCGATATATCCCATTTGCAACACCGAACCAGCTAGGTGTAATAATATCTCAGCTCTCAGGTAAAATAATGTTATTGGAAAAATAGTTCACTTCTTGCTATAGCATCCATATCCCATGTCAGTATCCCCATTTCTGTCAACGTTCTTTACTACCCTTCGAAAAATGGATTTTTCGAAAATTATCTTCCATGGAATATTGCAAAAAAGTAATCTCTTATTTGGTGCAATTCTTTTTTCTATTACATGTCCAATTCGATTCGCTTGTCTATGCTTCTTATGTGGCATTTGTGGTATGCCATGTGTTGTTATTCGACTGTCATTTGGCAACAAAAACTGCTAGCCTGTCCCTATGAAAGTGCCTCAATTTTAGAGATTTGTTGTACAAATTATTGCAGTCACCATACATACATATTCCATACACCACTTCATTCGCAGCATGCTTCGACACCAGTGGCTTTCAACGTAATTGTATGTCACAATTGCGTTCAACATTCATGTCTACCTTGGAAGACGGTCGTCGTCGTCGAACGTGAATAAAATCACAGACGCAGACCGTATTGTTGTAATGAAGGAGCAAGGAAATGTCTCCGCATCGGAGACGGTAGGATTTTCATTATCGAAATTGAAAGTTAAAGTTCAAGATAATAAAAATATTTGTTTTGTTCTGTGGTTAACGTTTGGGGATTTGGGATACTGTTTGGAAACAGCTATGTGTGTGTGCTTGTGTTGTATTGCCACAATTGTTGTCATAAGTTTTCTATGGAGGTTTTCATTTTGTTGGCGTTGTTTTATTTGTATTTTCTGTCGCAAGTGTCAAAAAATTATTTACCCTCATGCTCCGTCGATTTTTCAAGGAAAGGTTGTAGTAATAATACTGCAGCATTTTTTTGTTTTATTAAAACTTTATTCTGAAAAGTAAAAAGTGTTTGTTTTAATCAACATTCACATATGATAATTATTTGCAGTAAAGTTATCATTGTCTGTATTTTGCAGAGGTGGGATATATAAAAACCAAAAGGGAGATTTAGTAGAAATAATTATTAAATATTTTTTAAAGGAATATAAGATATATTTATGAGGTCTATAACAATAAGTGATTGAGCAGAAATCAATAAATAGTATATAACTGTGACAAAAGCGAGAGCAGCATTATGACGATTGAAAGGTGTATTAAAAAATTGAAATATATCCAGGTATCATATGCAGGATGTTCTGGCCCAACATCATAAATAGTATAGAGCTGTGGCAGATAACGAACACGGAACCCATAAAAAACAGAAAAAACATAGGCAATTGAGATGGATTGATCACATCTTAACCAGATTGACGCTTGAAAGGAATCTCCAATCATCACGAAGTCGAGGTCGACAAAGAAACACCTGTCGAAGAACACTTACACAAGAACTATGAAAAATAACCTAACATGGGAAGATACAAAATCAACGGCAAACAAACGAGTAAAATATCGATGCTTTGCAGAAACACTATGAACCCAATACATCAAACATGGAATTTTGAAAGGATCTTAGAGCTAAAATCGCTGTTTACTTTCATAAAACATTATGAGATCTGTAATCATGATTTGTTTTTAAATCATGGATTTTTTCAAAATATTTTTAAAGGGTTATTAGAGACATTTGATTTGATTTCTTATATATTTTAGGCTATAACGAGTACTTTATTATTTTATTTAGAGGTGGATTTAAAAATATAACCGAGGACTTTTTAAAGGACTATGTGGGCTGGTATAACTCCCATACTCTACCGCCCAATTTTGGATATTTTGAAGATATTAGCATCATTTAAAACCCGAAAGGGTTTTGGTTGGCACGTATAAGAGGAAAATTATCAATATAGATTCATATTTGTATATAGCTCACCACATAAAGGTCCCGCCAATTTGTCAGTATTTTAAAATGTAGTACTACGGATTTTTGAATGTCAACATACATGTATATTGGAAATTATCAGTATAGCTCCGATATAAAATTCCCGATAATTTATTGTGTTTTGAAGGTCTTAGTCGCATTTCGATAAAATGTACAACGTTTATGTTATTATATCAGTATATTGTGCTTTCAACCCAGTTTATCACCAGACAATTTACACGGACATAGTCCCCATGTAAAGGTTCCGACTTAAGTATTTTGAATTTAGGTACAAAGAATTTGGCCTGACTAACATGATCTCTCGATGACTAACATGATCTCTCTGTCTGGATATTACTGCTTAATGTGACACCAGGTGTTCGTAACACAGCGCAATATTCGTTCTAGACGCTTTTAGTATACCGATTGTCATACCTCTAGCTGTGTCGATCTAGACATGTGTCTCCGTCCGTGGGTCCATTATAAGTACTGGTTTCTTAGTGACGGGCATGGTTTTTTCAATGTGTTTCTGTATAAAAGAGGCCTGTCCCAGACGGATTTATTTGGGTGCGGGATGACTGAGGACTTGAAGAGATTTAGCAAATATGGGTATATCGAATGGATGGGCGGGGTGGGATTTCAGTAGGTTTCTTGAAGACAATCGGATCCTCTTACCACTTGTGGATTTGCTGCTACGGAAACGTGGTAAGTGTACTGTGTCGTTTGTTTTTGTATTATGATACGAGCCCGGACTTGTGTCAAACTAGGAGAGGATTCGGTCTCGAGCCTGATCGGAGGTAATCCTGACCACAGGTGTCAGGTGTTGATCAATCCAGACAGTTGGTTTGACATTCTGGGGAGCATAGCGTGTATTGTGGTTTCTCCCCTCACCAAGGGGGAGAGTGTACCTTCTGTATGCGTAATTATACCAATAATATTGATGTATGTACTCGGATAGGGGAGTTATACGTAAATATTTAAGGCTAGGAAATTTCGCAGGTTGAGGTTCTGGTTATAGTCAAGGAAGTCGGCTGTAATTTTCGATGATGATAAGATGCCTTATTTTTTCTATTTTTTTAGTTACTCTAAACGCCACAATTATAAGCCGAACATCTCAAAGGGGAAGGCGATTATACAAACTTATGGTTGTCCGATAATGAATGATCCGTAGTTAGCGGGTCAAATGAACTAAAACTAAATAACTAAATTTTAATCTTTTAGAGTAATTTTTTACTCCGGAAAAACATGCCGTATAGGACTTCTAATCGTTCAAGGAAGTGCAAATATAGCGAAATATTTTTTTCTGCGGATCTGCAGGAAAATAGTTTTTGGCGGGAGTTGTGTAGGATATGATATGATCGGCTCCGTCCGACTATACTACTCCTCTCAGTGGTTTTAAATTATTTTTAATTTTTTTCAAATTCATTTCTAGGTAGAGTTTATATTGCATTCCTTTTGCAATACCTCGAAATTTTCACTGGAGACCTGATAAAGCATCTACTCTTGATATACCCTACCTCTATTGAAATCTCAATGGAACTGTCAGTAGTCGTTTTACGACCATATGATTCTATTTCAATATTTTGGATTCTCATCGGGTGGAAAATCTTCCTACAAAAATTATTAATTTTTTTCCTGTTTTTATAGGTATATGTTCGGACAGATTCGGACTATTGCGTATTTTAAAGGTGATTGAAGCATTTTTCTACCGAAGTGGTTATAATGTGAAAAATGTATTTGTTAATATTTTACATTTAGGTCCATGTTATCACATAATCCCTCCGGTGGTTAATGATTTTTACATTGCTCCCATACAAACGGCCCGATTAAATTTCGGTACAGTTTTCCAACCTGCCTGTCTGTAATTTAAATAAAATCAGATCCTTAACAATCACATAACGTATCTGACTTGATGGAGAGATAAAAGTACGACCGGAGCGAACTAATTTTTTTTTAAATTTAAATTAATAGGTTGAGTCGTCAACGTTTTAAAAACATGTTATACATTGTTTATACATTTATTTATCAGGAGCTACCCAGGCGTAGATTTTTTATATATTATTCAAGACCTACCCTGGCGTGGAATTTTTGCTAAATCTATTTTCCAAGACAAGCCCATGTGTCAACTTATTTTTAAAAATATTAATTATAGGTACTTGAATTCCTATCTAGGCTTGGATTATGTCAGATTTATAATTTATTATTTCTTAAGATCTATCAAGATGTAGATTTCTTAGCAATACATCATGTTTCTAACATAATTTCCAATGTACATCTCTTTTTAAAAATCAAGACTGTGATTTTTTAAATTAAAAACCACTTTAATTTATTTTGTCACCCTATGAGTTTGGTCACTCCTGTCACATAACCTTAAGCCTACAGATAATAATAATAAGGAACACATTCAGAAGTCAAGTGAAGTCATTTACTGTCAGTGTTCCATTTCTGGCGGTTATTTTTTGTTTGTTTACGTACCTTCTGTTGTTGTTTTTCATTCGTTTTTGTGGCTCTAAAACAAACTAAACAATGGTTTCCTTTTAATGCCATGCTGATGATGGAGTTCCCCCGTCTGCACCGGCTGGTGCTGCGCTTAGATGCATTTTTATGCATCGTTTACTAAAGCTTCATATAACAATGATAATGTTGATGGTGATACTGCTGCCACTGTTGTGAGTTAGGATCAAAAGTGAACTCCATCCAGTATCAGCAGCAACAACAATAACTCGAAATACCAACGGAACAAAATGAATTGCCTTTGGAGTTGGTTGGTTTCAGCCATACTAGGTTCATGTTGTTCGTTTTTTCTTTTTCGTCCATTTGACGTACACCTTTTGTATGCGCTTTTAATTTTCCTGTTTTATTTCCGGTTTTACAATTCCGATTTCAAACAGTTGAGGATGAGTTGTTTGTATATACACAGAGATTATTGTTACATGGAGTTGTTGTCGATGACGAAGGTGATGGTGATGCCTGGCTACGGCTATCCCGCTGATGTTGTTGATATGCATAGATGTCGATGTTTGATAGAAGAGAATGCCATTCGTTGCTGAATGTCGATGATGAAGTTGTTGCCGCAAAGTTATCATTGACAGCAACACCGTACAGCACAAATAGACCTGGGTCGTAGGTTCACTCTTGGATTCTGTTTTTTTTTTTTTGTTATTCATCGCTTGCTCACTGTTGCTGCAGTACAATATTAAAACCAGTTATATTTTGTTTTGTATTCACACTCCAGTCGTTTTTATTTCTCATTTCGTGCCATTTGAATTGAAATACATCAACATCGTCAGCAGCAGCAACAACAACGTCGACTATGATATGACAGGAAAACAAGGACTACCCATCACATATTTACCTTAAATGTCAATAATCCTCCATTCAGCTCGTTTATTCGAGATGACTTTAACATTCTATTCAATTTTGTTTTGCAAAAGAAGGCAATTTACAGCCCAGTCAGATTGAGTCTTTAAAATGAAAAGGAGGGACTTCATTCTCTCCTTTAAACATTAGCCATTAAGATAAATTTGTATCTATAGCCCATTATATGGTCGACTGACTAAAATGGCTGGCCTACGTGGCTTTAGCTAAACATCTTGGTAATGTTTAAAGTTTGTTGTTGATGATGTTTTCTTGTTTTCTTTTTCTTTCAGATGCTCTCCGACTTCCTGACATTTTTTCTCCAGCCATGCTGACAGTTTATACATCTTTGCGAATTTCTTTTTCTATCAACATTGCCTTTATGTGGCAGCCGGATAAATATTTACATAAAAAGGTCAGTAGCACCTTATTTAACAGCCAATGGTTTAGGTTTCTATGGTGGGGTGGTTGGTTGTTTTTATTCCTTTGCCGTGTAAGCATGTTTGCTGTTACATTGCGAGGGATTGACAGATGACTCTTGTAACTGCTATTCACCACAGACAATTTTCTGTTAAATATCTTTATTCTTTTTTAAAGGAATTTCTTGTTATACATTTTTTGTGAATTTATTGTTGTAAACAAATGGGCTCAAAATTCTTCTATTTTCACCAATATTAAGCAGTAAAGTAACACAATACTTTCATATGAATGGAATTTAATATTGGAAACTAATAGGTCCTTAACGTATAACTACTGTATTTTATTACTGTTTTAAATATATTTTATAGACAATATTAAAATAAATTCGTCAATCGTCCTTTTAACTGCTTTTAAACTGGAACTGTTGCGGAACTTTTCGAAATGATCCAAGCGTTAAGTTCGACCAACGATTTTAAAGTCCGGTAAATAATAATAGTACTGGTAATAGTATATTAATATCCCGTTTTATAAGACCTAAAATGTTAAAAGTTAAAGTTTTTCATTCACAGTACCTTTTCAAATTAGTTGGGTTCAAATGTTTACAACGGCTGAGAAATGGAATGGGAATTGTCCCAACCTTTCTTTATATTCTCCGCATGCTTCGCACCTAAAAATCCCGACGCATCAAATCGTTGAAAATGCTACTGAATGCCGAGAAGTCCTGTATGGATGAATTTGGGGTTGAAATTTCATTCCAATCTCCTCATTATTCCAATGAATTTTTTTGGTCCCTTTTGACCATTACCTCAGGTCAAGACGTGGTGCCCTAAAAAAATTCCAAATTACAGCCAATTTGGTGAGAAAATACGGGTAAAACGTTGAAAATAATACCGTGAATAAGGAGGTACCACAACAATGGCCTATATGAATACATTAAGTTATATCCGAAATGTTCTACAAAATTGCATCTTACCGTCCAAGAAATATATATCCCACATTACAGCTCAAGAGATACGCAGCTAAAACTTCCGATTAGTTACCCAAAACTTCTGTGGTCGATAAACACCTTTCACAATACCAGCCTTGCTGCTGGCTTAGTATTAAACATACTTAAATAGACCATGCCCGCGTTTATTATTCCTATAAGTCTGTGAAGACAAATGTGGGCTTAATCCATAAAGCTGGAAAACCAAGTAATAGCACCTGAACCACGAAATAAATTGATCTGCACAAGAGCAGAGGATATTACTTCACATGAGGTGGAGAGTCATAGAGAGTGGCATGGATTAATCCTGCATGAACTTTGTGGCGAGGCACTTTTCTCGGAACATTCCTTGACCACAAATTAATGTGGAAAATAAATCCAGACGAGCGTACTGAATGAGGTCTCGCAGATGCTTTGCTCAAGCAGAAACTCCATAAAAATAGTTGAGGATTAAATAAAAAATCATACACCGTTTGTATATGGCTGTTTTCGAAATTCTATGGATACCTTGTTTGGTAGCAGACTCTTGATAAATGAAGCTAAATAGTGTGCAACGATATGCATTTTTCCTAATAACTGGGACTCTTCGATGTAGTAGTCTTTTATCTACAGCCACTGAACCTTTTTGATGAAGCTCCGAAAAACAGGATGTGATCTGAGGCGTGACGAACATGAAATTCCGAGTAACCTTGACTTCGAGGGTTTCAACATAATTATTCCAAGCTAACGTCCAAAGATGGAAACTCCAATCTTCATACCCGGAATTGATTCTACAAAAATCTAAACCCAAAAATTTTGTCTCGTTTATCTGTTCTGTTATATATTTGAGCACCATGACTGTACGTCTCCTAGTGAAACAACTGCTAGGTAGTTAGCTGATGTACATCTTATAACGGAAATAAACCTACGGCCACATTTTTATACCCTTCACCACTCTGTGGTACAGGGTATTGTGTCTTTACGTATATGTTTGTTGCAGACAAGAGGAATCAAAATAGATCCATGGTTCCTTTGATAATATACATAGAACCAATTTTTGAGTCGATATTTGCATGTCCGTCCATGTATTCTTGTGAACAAAATACAGGTCGGATTTATTATCTGAAATGGATGAAATTTAGCACAGGTCACTTATTTGGCCCAAACACAAAGTATGAACTTTCATCCGATTTTATGTAAATAGGTCACCAAATACCGAAGGTTTGTCCGATGAAGACGAAATTTGTTTTTTACATTTTAAATTGAGTCTAGAATAAAATGTGTGAAGTTTTGTAGAAATCGGTTCATACATAGATATTGCTACGATATAAATTTTCGTCCGATTTTATGTAAATGGTGCACCAAACGTCCAAGGTTTGTCCAATTGTGAAGAAATTTTGCATGGAGTACTAATGTGAGTTTTGTTGATATCTGTTCGGATTTAGATATAGCTTCCAGATATAAGTTCCTACGAGTTCGTCTAAATGGTTCACCAAATACTCAAATTTTGCGCGATTTTAGATTAGATTAAATCCGATTTCATTGAATGGGGCCCTAAATACCCAACGTTTATTCGATTCAAATGAAATTTTGTATTGCGCGCTTTGCAGCAGCACACCGAATGGCGTATGTCAAAGTTACTTCGAATACGGCTCTCACACATAGTTTATATAGGTTCCATACAAATGGTACTTCATGAAATTGTGCATATATTTCAGAATTGGTTAATTTTAATTTGTACATAAGTTTATCTATGTAGATCACATATTAAATTAAGTCCGATTCCATGTGAGCATCACTGTATTTATCTAAAGTGGTGAAGGGTATCATATAGTCGGCCCTTCCGACTTTTGAACTATCCTTACTGGTTGTTAATAGATGTGATCTTTGCAATATAAGAAATTAATTTCAAGACATTTTTAGCAGAGTTGGTAATTTCATGTTTATCAGAGCTCCATTAGTGATCTAATTTGCGTACTCATCCCCAAAAAGGGATTATTATACTCCCTCAGCCAAGAGCTCTATTCTGTTGCATAGTGTAATAAGAAATTCCTCTGTTATTAGTTTTATAACTCATAATTAACTATTTTTGTACAAAAACACCTCACACATAAACTTGTATTAAATTACCACTTTTGTATCTGATTTGTTGTTTGAATAGTACAATTCAAATATTAACTACCGTTATTCGACGTGTCAACATATGACATTTATAGCTGTCACTGTTTGATATTTATTAACATTTTCGTACGTGATTGAGTCATAATAATTTCTGGGGTGTCATCTTTTTCTCTTGCCGTAGGACATGTTTTTTGTTGCTTTCAAAATGCGGTATTATATCGACGACCACTAAATATCCACAACTGGCACTTGCCTTCTATTTTGTGTCTCCCCCTCTGCATGTTTCCGCACACACCCACACATCAAATATCCCACGCACAACGACCCAACATACACGACCACACTTTGGGGGCAAATGTCAAACGATTAGTGTCAATTGTTTTTACAAATCTATTTAGTTAGGTTTTATTTGGTGAGTGGAGGGAGGTGGTCGTGCTGTAATCTTAGTGGGTGTCATTTTTGTGGTAGGACATTTGAATTAGTACGTGATTGACCATACTTCGATGACTGTTGATCAGAAGTCAATGTCTGGCATCTGGTGTGAGTTGTCACAATCGACTGTCTGTTCCAGGATTTTACAGTCAGCTACAGCCAATACCAAATGTTTGATATGTTGTGGTTGGTCGGACTAAGAGGAAGTTTCTCCGGCTCTGTTGTGTTTTTTTTTTTTCTCTTAGTAAACTACTATATGGGTGAGTGAATGACGGATGGTGTGATTGTGGGTATCATAATAAGGTGTTTTGCATTTGTCGACATGTTTGCTATGATGTCACTTAATTTATGATATTTTCCATGGTTAATTTTGTTGACATTAAACATGATTTGTGTTTTTGTTTGCTAGGGGGTTTGTGTATAGCGACGAATGTCATGAATTTGAATTAAGGTATCAACAGTTTGCTTATAAAAATAACATCATTGGAAGCGAAATGTGGAATTATAGGAAAACCTTTTTCTATTTAACAACGATAATACAATATTTGACCCGTAGAGAATCTATTAAATTTCGGAACTATATAAGATGTCTGATGAATAAAAAAATATATTCCATACTCATGAAAAATGCTTATATGAGATCGTTGGTTACATCCCCTTATCCATGCAAAATTTCGTACTGGTCGGGTCATAATTATGACTTGTATAAAGTAAGTTGTTGGTCCTTTTAATCCATTAAACAAACATCGAGAAGTATTGCATGACATACATTTCAATACAGCAATACCGAGAGATAGAGCCAATCTATAAATGCTGCTGAATGTAATACCTCCAGCACCATAAAATCGATATTTCACGAACACCTGACAGTAAATAGCTTTATTCTCGTTGGATCCCGAACAATTAGATGGAAAAAATTAAAAATCCACGCCTATAGGCCGATAGATGGTTGAAAAAAATATTGAAAAAATCCACGCCTATAGGCCGATAGATGGTTGAAAAAAAAATATTGAAAAAATCCACGCCTATAGGCCGATAGATGGTTGAAAAAAAATATTGAAAAAATCCACGCCTATAGGCCGATAGATGGTTGAAAAAAAAATACTGAAAAAATCCACGCCTATAGGCCGATAGATGGTTAAAAAAAAAAATATTTAAAAAATCCACCCTATAGGCCGATAGATGGTTGCAAAAAATATTTAAAAAATCCACACCTATAGGCCGATAGATGGTTAAAAAAAATATTCAAAAACAATTATATATATATATATATATATATATAGGCCGATAGAAAATAAATATTTTTTTTTTTTGAAAACACATCATCATAGACTCTGTACCGAGTAAAATGAGTAGCTGATGAATGTTCCGATTAATTACCCAAATCTGCTGCTGCCGATAAATACACAGAAGACACAAGACCTACCATGCTGCTGCCGAGTGTAAAACATTCTGAAATATACTCTGTCCGCCGATAGATGGTTGAAAAATTTATTTAAAAAATCCATGCCTATAGGCCGATAGATGTTTAAAAAAAGTATTTAAAAATCCATGTCTATAGGCCGATAGATGGTTGAAAAAATATTTTTTTTTTTTTTTGAAAGTGTTTTTTTGGTTGAAAATTTGTTGGCATGGTTGAATTTTTTTATAAAATCCACGCCTATAGGCGTTGTTGAATTTTTTTATACAATCCACGCCTGTAGGCGTGGTTGAAAATTTTTTTTATAAAATCCAATTTTTTATATAATATCTATGTTTATAGGCCGATATATGGTTGTAAAAAATTATAGGTCGATAAATGGTTCAAAAAGTTTAAAAAAAAATTACGAAAGATAGATGGTTGAAAAAATATTTTTTTATAAAATCCACTCCTATAGGCCGAAATTTAGTGGTTGAAAACATATTTTTTTTAAATCCTCGCCTATATGTCGATAAATGGTTAAAAAAAAAAATATTAAAAAAATCCACGCCTAAAGATCGATAAATGGTTGAAACAATTATTTAAAAAAGCCACGCCTGTGGGCCGATAGATGGTTGTAAAAAAATTTTAAAAATGCCACCCCTATGGACCGATAGCTGATTGAAAAAAATATATAAAAAATCCACGCATATAGGCCGAAAAAATACAAAAAAATCTCTGAATCGATATGGACCGATAGATAATTGAAACAAATTACCTAAACATCCACGAATATAGATCGACATATTGTTGAAAAAATATTAAAAAATCCTCTTTTATGGGCTAATATTTGGCTAAAAAATCCACGCATATGGACCTTGAGATAGTTGTGTATCTCAGACATAATTTTACTAATGTTGGTTTTTAAGAAATAAAGAGTTTAAGATTTATATTCAATGAGTTGTGTGGCACGTGGCACCCTCTTTTTGAAACCACATATTCACCATGCCGTATTCTTCAACATTATTAACAAATGTTGGTTATCATATGACTATAACGCTCCGAATTGACGGTGACAGTCTTCCAATGTCATTGTTGAAGAAGTAAAGTCCACCTTCGGACCAAAGAGCCCATGAAGAAGTAAAGTCCAATAATACCTTCGGGCCAAAGAGCCCATCACACCGTTCTTTACATATTTACAACATATATCTTCCCTCCCATAATATCATCACCGATAATATTCACAAAAAACCTTCAACAACTTCTCAGGAAAATCTCTTCACAATGTTTGCTTAAAACAAAAAGGTTATGTTAATTCACAGAATATTAACAACTTTGTATTTATCTATCACAGAATGTCATAAATCATTTTGAATGCAAGGATTTGCATGTGAATTTTTAAAAAGTATTATTGCATTAACTAAGTGCCTTATATGAAGTGCATCACCTGTATGTTTTTCCGGCCAAAAAGTCACTCCGCAGCCGAGAAAAAAAGTTGCAATTGAAATGCTGAGTACAAAATGGTTCACGCCTCATGTTACAAATCACTTACAATCTACACAGCTGTTGAAAACTTAATCACTTTCAGCTGTGATTGTTTCCACTGCTTTCAGCTTCTGTTTTATGTTCTTTGTTTGTTTTCCAAGGGTATTATTGGCCCAAGTTTAACTGGTAGTACTTTTTGCAATTCACAGAAGACAGTTGCCAAAAGTTCATTTAGGCGTGGAAATGGCCTGCTAGTTTTTTTGCAATGAACAAAATTGCTAAGGGGTGAGTTCAGTTATTAGCTGTAAAAGGTATATATTGTTTATTGTAGAATATATCACAAACATTAACTTGGGAAAAAGAAAATCTTTAAAAAATTACGTACTGGAAGGTTTTCTATGATATATTTAAAAACCCTACGCATTGATAGTTTTTTTAACTAATTGTTAAAAACATTCACGTTCAGATACTCATTTAAATTGTATCTATAGTCGAGTGTATCACGCAGCCGTTGAAAAGCAATCTCGCCTGAACATTCCGAGACAGGAGAGGATTTGAATTCCCATTTCAAGTCGGAAACGAAGGAAAACCCAGCTAACCAGCTAACATATACTCATAGAGATAAGCTTAACATTTCCTCCATGGACCGAGTGATAGTTTAAAACAAAATTAAAAATCCTCACCAATGGACAGATATATGTTAAAACACGCCTATGGGCCGTTAGATGTTTGGTAAAAATATTTAAAAAAATCCACTCCTATAGGCCGGTTAATATTTGGAAAAAATATTTAAAAATCCACTCCTATAGGCCGGTTAATGTTTGGAAAAAATATTTAAAAAATCCCCTACTATAGGCCGGTTAATGTTTGGAAAAAATATTTTAAAAATGCAAGCCTATAGGTCAGTAGATGTTTGAAAAAATATTTAAAAATTCCAAGCCTATAGGCCGGTAGATGTTTGGAAAAAATATTAAAAAATCCACGCCTAGTGGTCCTTTGAAAAATATTAAAAAATCCACGCCTAGTGGTCCTTTGAAAAATATTAAAAAATCCACGCCTAGAGCCCGGTAGATATTTAAATATTTAAAAACCCACGAATACATATAGTTAAAAAAAATATTTAAAACATCCACGACTACATATAATTAAAAAAATATTTAAAAAGTCCACGCCTATATCCCGGTAGATGTTTGGAAAAAATATTTAAAAATCCTCGCCTACATATAGTTCAAAAAAATATTTAAAAATCCTCGCCTACATATAGTTCAAAAAAATATTTAAAAATCCTCGCCTACATATAGTTCAAAAAAATATTTAAAAATTCCACGCATTCAAAAAAATATTTAAAAATTCCACGCCCTCAAAAAAATATTTAAAAATTCCACGCATTCAAAAAAATATTTAAAAATCCACGCCTATAGCCCGGTAGATGTTTGGAAAAAATATTTAAAAATCCACGCCTATATATATTGCTCAAAAAAATATTTAAAAATCCTCGCCTATATATATTGCTCAAAAAAATATTTAAAAATCCTCGCCTATATATATTGCTCAAAAAAATATTTAAAACATCCACACCTACATATAGTTAAAAACATATTTAAAACATCCACGCCTACATATAGTTAAAAACATATTTAAAAAAATCCACGCCTACATATAGTCCAACAAATATTTAAAAAATAGTTAAAAAAATATATTAAAAAACCCACGCCTACATATAGTTCAAAAAATATAATAAAAAATCCACGCTTATAGATAGTTGGAGAAAATTGAGCCCCGGCCCCCTGTGGCTACACGGTTGGTCTTGACCGATTATCTTCAAAGCAACCGTGCATATACCTTCGTTTTAAAATTCTACAGCTCTAATAGTCCTTCAAAAATACTTGCTAACAAATTAAGGCGTGTAGACTTGATAGCCTGTTTTAAAACCCCATCCTTATAGTTCCGATAATTTTTGTTTTTTATTTCCTTTTTGTAAGATCCAATATTTCACCCAACCCCTTATGACTAATTTCGTCCTACGCATACTAAAATCTTTCCTTAGCTGTATTTAAGCAGATTTTTTCTGCCCTTCGACATTTTTTCTTCTTCTTCGCTTTTGCTAAATTGACTAGTTTGCTTTTTAAGAAGTTATATGACGTTTATTTTTCTTCTCTAGCTTTCGTCGTAATGTCTCCTACCATTCATTTGGAAATAACCGCTTTCTTTGTAGCTTAACTGAAGTTAATCTGAAATGGCAAATGGTGTTACGGCCTCAAAAAAGGAAGAAAAAAACTTTACGACGACGACGTAGTTCTTTTGTGTACTTAAGGAAACCACTTATGAAGTGCTTAAATAATCAATGAGTTTTTTTCTGTAAATGGAAACTATGTTAAGAAGTTCCCACTTTCCAAAGAAGCAAAAAAATAGAAAAAAGTTGAGGAAGAAAAGGATTTATATATTCTTAGAAAATTTTAGTGATTCTTTGTCATGCATATTTATATGAAAATAAGTCGGAATAGAACGTTTGGTTTTGAATAGATTTTATTATTTGTTATTTTAATATATTAATATTGTTAACATCGAAGAAGGTATATTAATATAAATGGTAATAGGCCGGATTAGGTATACATGAGGTTATATTGTTGCAGACTTTTATGAGTTTGAAGGGAATAGGTGAAATTGCTAGGGTGAATACTTATATAACCTCATATCCCTGTGTCAATGCTTGGTGGGTATTTACCTAAGATTAAAGAATCTGAACGTTTTAACCACATTTCCCCGGCCTGTATTTTGGCATTCCGCGTTAATTGAGGTAGAAGGACATGTTTATGGATCTATTTCGATTAAGGTCCATGTTTTTATTTTCTACGTTTTTGAAGTTTGGCAGAATTTCCCCAACCAAATTCACAGAAATTGTTCAATATAAGTCCATGTTTGGACATAATTTACATAATCTTATGTTTCCCGCAATATTATGTTTGTTGAAGATCCCATCCCAACCTGAGAATCAGAAATTTACCATAGTATCCTTATAAAATAATGGCCGATTTGAGGAGTTTAAAAGACGGTCTTATAAAAATGTATATATTTGATCGGAATTCAATGAAAGTTGGCACATGTCACTTTTTTGGCCTAAGGACAAACCCTATTGAAATTGGGAAAAATCGGTTCAGATTTAGATATAACTCCCATATATATTTCTTTTGATTTTCAGTAAATGGGGCACCAAAGCTCCAACATATGACCGATTGGCACAAAATTTTGCAAAAAGTTCTGAAGTTAGTGTATCCTACGGTGTGGAAAGATATATATATATATCATATTTAGATATAGATATCATATTTAGATATAGCTCCCTTATATAGTTACGTCCAATTTCAGTGAATGGGGCACCAAAGCTCCAAAATATGACCGATTGGCACCACATTTTGCACAACCTACTGAAGTTAGTATAACCTAACGTGTGGAAAATTTCGTTGAAATCGATTCTGATTTTGATATACTCCGTATACTACTTCGTCCGACTTTACTACTTTCCTTACTGGTTTTAAATTTCACTTCATTTTAAATTACCACATATTTCATAAAATTCAATTGCCCCATTGATGCATCTAATTAGATTATCCACAATTCCCCTTCGTTATTTTTTTCTAATTTCAAAACAATCAACCTAAATTGCTGTTCGTTTCTGTTTC
>NW_026881095.1:0-33756 GCF_032173495.1 Musca vetustissima | reverse complement strand
AATCCGTAGAAAGTTGGAAATCCGTGGTAGTTGTGTAGGGTATCGTATAGTCACTCCCGTCCGACTATACTGCTCGGCTCACTGGTTTTTTAAATATGATTAGGTGGTGGTGGATATTTATTTTGAAATAAATTATATTTAAAAATATTTAAAAAAGGTTTTTTAAATATTTTTTCGAAGTTGAAAAACCTTTTCAAGGTCGAGATATTTTAAATATTTTTAGTGGTAGACATTTTTAGAAAGTTTGAATATTTTTTCGAATGATTTACTATTGTTAAAATTAAATTTTTATATAGTGTTGGCGGGTTATTTGGGATACCATTTAGTCAGGCTTAATCCCAGTTTGTTGTTTTTATAAAAAACAACTATTTATTAGTGGGGAATGTATGGCATTGTCCGCCGAGGGGTAAGGCAGGGAAGACTATAGTTTCGGATCTCGCCACTGAAACGGATCTTCGCCAACGAAACGAACTTCTCATTGGGGTCGTATCGCTGGTAACGTAAGAACTTCGAATTGTCACAAGAGACATTTGGGTTTGAAAGGTTTTTTTGTAAAGAAGCTATTAATAGCTTCGGGGTAGAATATCCCAACAAAAAACTAAGGGAACTGATGAGGATCAGTGGCGAGATCCGAAACTATAGTCTTCCCTGCCTTATCCCTCGGCGGACAATGCCATACATTCCCCACTAATAAATAGTTGGTTTTTATAAAAACAACAAAAAAAAAAAAAATTAAGTATTTTTTGAAGGATGGGTTATTTAAAATTTTTAAAGTGTTTTTAAGACGAGAACATTTTTTGAAGTCTCACCAACTTTAAGAACAATTTTTTGAGCATGTATTTTTTATATATTTTTAATTTTTTTTAAACAAGAATATTTTAAACATATTTTTAAAGGTGTAAATATTTTTTAATTTTTTTTTTTTAATATTTGTCCATATGTATTTCAAAACATTTATAAAAGCGTTGGTATTTTCTTTTTAATATTAAATAAATAATTTTTGGAAACTATTATTTTATAAAAAAAAAATATGGTAAAGGCCATGATAATTTTCGAATTGTTTAAAAATATTTTTGGAATGGAATTATAATTTTTAAATATAATGTTTACATTGTCCTTTCTTTATTGAGCCATAATCCTAAACATCTTAAATTAAAATAGTATACCCCTAGAATTTTAAATTACTTCGTAATCCTAGATTTTGAAGGGTCACCAATAAAGAATATTTCTAAATTTTAGAATAAATTTCGCCCAAAACTGTTTTTTTTCATTTTAAGCTTCTATTTAAAAGTTCCAAATTTCTTGTCCCAATTTTCATTCAGTAGCCTTTAAAAATATAATAACATTTTGCTTCCAAAAAAATCCAACATAAATATTTAATTCATTATATGGTAATAAATACTCAGCATTATTTTCAAAACATAACAAAAGAAAAAAAAAACATATCACTTGAATAATAGAAGGCTAATTACACCACATTTCATTTGTCTTAATATTTAAGAAAAAACACTGAAAACCACAAAATTACCGAGCAATGATAGGGCATTATTAAAAGTAAAAGATAGTTTTCAAACTAAGCGCCAGGTGATTAGTTGGCATTTTTTTCTAACCGCACAACAGAACCACCACAAAAAGAAAACCCTGATAATGAAAAGAAATTTCAACAACTCATCAATGAACAATTATTCTGGCATTGTTGATATTTAAAATATCATCAGTAACTACCAAAACTATCAACAAAGGTATTTCTTACCTCATCTCACCCCCCTCTTTGTAACCAGTAGAGTGCTACTGACATTTGTTTCGGCGCCTAATTTATTTTTACACTTTGATCATGATGACCAACGACGACGGATGCTACATCACAAAAACATGACTTTATTCATGTTTTTATCTACCTCCTACCCCATTCCTATGTGCTCCCGAGTCACTCAAAATAGAAGTCAATATTATTCTCATTTTCAAAAGGCGTAACTTTATATCCCGCTCTATGTATAAAAGTAATTGTTTGAAAAACAATACATTCGTCGTTCTTTTTTGGAAATTATCTTATTTTGAAAATTAGAGAAAACAAAGTCATCTTTGCCTCAAGCGGCAAGTCATTCTGAAGCAAGGGAGCAAAATAAAATATTACAGATCACAGGTAAACCGCAAACTCATTATCCAGCCAAACCATACTCCCCCCAGTGCAATGCAATGTGGCGTTTTTTTTTCGTTTCTTATTTATCTATGCTCTCCTCCCACCTTACATGAGCTTCTTAACTCTTTTCTTTTTATTGTGATTCGATTTGCCGCCTCTGTTTTATGCTGCCGTTCATGTTGTTGGCTCATTTTTCTATTTTCGTTTAAAGTTAATTAGTTTTTTTTTTATAAACAAAAAAGAAACGCGGTTCTGCTTTTTACTCCAATTTCAGATAGTTTTTTTTATTTTTTTTCAATTTCCTTAATAAAAAGTCATGCTATATTACTAGCAGAAAAAAATAATATGCTGAAGGTCCTGATCGCATTTTCGTGATTTTTGAATGAATTGAAATTTTTATAAATTTTCACTCGAATTTATTCGAAACAAAAATTACAAACCGAAAATCAAAACCCAAACTCCAAACAAATATTAAGCCTTAGTGTTTCAGATATACAGATCCATTACTTATTTTAATTTATCTTCATCTCAAAATCAGTCTTCAAAAACCTGTCCACACACATTTGAAACGGATGAATTGTCATAAGTTTTGGTTGTGGTCATATCTAGCATAACTAATTTCCTCTGCGCATTTCTAATGAAATTTTGACTGAATTAACATAAAAAAACAAAAACAACAACACTCATGTATGGACAACTTGTTATTAATGTTGCTTTACGCGTTGCTCCATTTATGGCACTCAGTATGATTTTTTGTCATCTGTTGAGTTAAGATTGTCAAAAACCCAGCTTGGCGCCATCCGCAACGACGGTTTCCCTTTTCGTTTTTTTTCGGTTTGTCGTTGCTGTTGTTGTCATTAACAACAAACGACATTTAAAAAATCAACCAAAAAATCTCTGTATATAATCTCCGGCAAAACATATGTTTGCTGAGCCCGCATACAAGCCAAAGCCATAAATGGCAGAGGAATATGCAAAAGTCAGCTAAGCAGAACAAAAAACACTTCTATTAAAAACTCATAAATTTTGATATTTTGTGCGCCTGCGCATGACTTAGTTGTTTTTTTTTTTGCGCTAAAACCTCTTAAGATGTCGCCAATTTTTTTATTGTTCTCATTATTTTTTTATTCTACACAATAGCTTTGTAATATTATCTGGGATTAAGCATAGGGGCACTCATTGACATTTTTGGCGGGCGTAGTAAAAACTTTTTTTAATTTCATTCATTGTTTTTTTATTTATTTTTCTGAGGAGCTTTAATAATCTGTTCACAACCTCAACCTACATCATCTAGTATTTTTTTGTCTTTGATCTTAAGCTTAAGATTAGACGGCATATGAACCCAGCTTACATGTCGCCAAACAGATTTCGGCTTGGGATTGAATTACAAAAAAAAAAACTTCCATTATTTTTGAATGTGATGAGGAATATGTTTGCCGACGGAGGTGCTGATAACAATGACTATGATATGTTAGTGGTAATTTTTTTAAACAGAAGTTATGAATTGCTTGCTGGTAATAAATTATAACTGAAGACCGCATAATATCTAAGTGATGGTCAAAAACGAGAAAATAAATTGTGCTTGTTTTTTCAAACATCTACGACCTAATGGGGCTGATATAGGTCGCCGTGGACTAGTTCAATTTATATGGTATTAGGATGGGGATAAATCGTCGAAACTGTCGAAAAAATCGGACAAATGATCGAAGTTGACCGGCATGTTAGCAGTCATAACATCGCTCAGGTGCTAAAAATTGACCATAAAACTGTTTTTAACCAGTTACACAAAGCTGGATTTAAAAAGAAGCTCGATGTTTGGGCGCCAAACCAACTAACAGAAACAAATAGGAAGGACCGAATTTCATCTGCGAAGCCTTGGCCAAACGGAATGAGATAGATATACGGATGGTGACTGGAGATGAGAAATGGATCACATACGATAACCCTGGACCAGGACTACCGGCCAGAAAGGATCTGCTATGCATTTGGTGGGACTGAAATAGGATTATTTATTATGAGTTGCTTCCATATCACCAAATGCTAAATTCTGATCTATACTGTCAACAACTGGGCCGTTTGAAGATAGCAATTGAACAGAAACGGTCAGAATTGGCCAACTGGAGAGGTGTCGTGTTCAACCAGGACAACGCTAGGCCACACACATCTACAGTGACTCGCCAGAAACTTCGGGAGCTTGGTTGGGAAGTTTTAATCCATCGCCATACAGTCCGGACTAGGCTTATCATATATTTCTTGCTTTGCTAAATTTCTTTAATGATAAAAAATTTGTATCTAGGGTGGAATGTGAAAATCGCCTACTAGAGTTTTTTTGCAAATAGAGAGCAGGAATTCGATGAGAGAGGTATTATGAAGTTACCTTTAAAATGGCAACAAAACGGTGCATATTGGGCTCAAATCTGACTTTCGAAGCATATTAAATAAAGTCCTATATTTCATATAAAAATAATGGATTTCTTTTTCCCCAACCTGATATATTGTAGGTATGTTTTCTGTATTTTCTGTGGTTTTTAAATATTTATTTTTTGAAAAAAAAAACTTTTTTCAGCATTTAAAATCTCTCCAAAATTTCCCTACCTCATACTGAATTTTATATTTATTTATTTTTTGTAATACAGGTCAAGTCTGAATATGAATAAATATTTTCACTGAGTGTAAAATTACGGATGTAAGTTTTGTGTTTGAATGATTACCGAACAATATTGAGCTTTACATCTTCCGAAAGTATTCGATTTAAAGAGCTTTGATGTGTTTTTTTTAATTTATATTTTTTGTAAAACTTACTTTCAGTACCACACTGCACTTGAAAAATAAGTTTATTTGTTTTTCTTCAGAAAACGGAAACTCTTAAACTTTATTTCGCAAATGTGGTTAAAGCCGACGGTTTTGATACCAACCAAAAACACATTGCAAAAACAAAAAATAAAATCCTAAACCATTAACCGTCAATATCAGACACATCATCGGCGGCAACATACATAGTCATACATTTTTGTGCCAGCCGTCATCTCAAGCTAAGCCATGCCGAACCAAACCAAAAATCTACCAACAAAATAGTTAAGGCTAACCACAAAATGCCAAACCATTGCCAATCCATGGCAGCGGCAGCATCAACGCGATGACGACGAAAACACTTCAACAACATGAAAATGTTCAAAACCCGAAGATGAGAAAAAAATTAAGCGGATTTGAGTTGAGTTTATGTTTTGCCAGCGGTTTTACGTAGCTGTTGGTGATGGCTATACGTACTTTCGATGACGGCAAGATTTTGAATGGTTTAAATGTTGTTGATTTTTTTCAAAATCTAAAGGAATAGGAAGAACAGCTTGAAATGGATTTAATCATTTCAAAAAATTATTATAATAGGAGAGAACATAGTAGCAACCAAAAATACTCCTTAGAAAAAAACTAAAATCATAGGAGAAGGTGTGGTATGCAGAATTGTCCTCAACGTATAAAAAAATGCATTATTTTTAGATCCAGTCCACATTCTGAATGAAGTCCAATATCTAGATCCTACAACTGAGAAAAAAAAAGTCGCCACAAAAACTATCCTTGCCATCAATTTGATGTATCAACAAATTATCTCCTTCAATCAAATAATGATGCTCACCCACATATAGAAAAATAAAAAAAATAGAAACATCATGGCCCAGCGAAACTATAATTCGGGAACTCATTGTCTTTGACAACATAACTAATAATCCCAAAATAAAACAGAAAAAATTTCTACCAAGGAGTGGCACTGACGATAAATGGCGGCATTTTCTTTTGAACCGTGAGGGAAACCCAATTCTGATGACAACAAATATAACAACAATAAAATTAAGAGAGTTTTTGTTTTGTCATTTGATACACTTGTGGCATGGAAGTGGCAAATGGAACACTTTCAGACAGAAGCGGCGACCGCAATAACACCAAGAACATTAGATGCTGTTCACACACGTGTATGTATATTTGTATGTATGCATTCATATAACATATATGATTGACATCATACTCAACACCTTATTTAAGTGTAATCTGTTCCAAAAAAACCTACTCTCCGAGGAGGAGATTGTGGCGGCGGTATTTTCAAGTGAAAAAACAAACCCAACACAAATGACACAAAAACCCCCAAAATAAAATCCCCTCAAAAAAAAGAGGGCGAAGACTTCGAAAAAGTATTAACAGAGACATCAAGCGGATAATGACAGATTGTTGACACTTTTAACATGCTTATGATGATGTTCAATGCCTATGACAAGCAAAGAGGGACGGACGGACACAACATAATCCTCTGTCTGTCACATGGCCTCAAGTGTGTGTTCTCTTGAACTACAGAAGTTGCCACTATTATTTTTAGTCTCTCTCACTACCTCTTATGGTGCGATCAGCAACATTTTATAAATATACCTCTCATTGATGTCATAATCTTTCGGTGTTGTCATTCGGTCGTTGATATTTTTTTGGAGGATGTTAAAGGATTTGTTGGTTTTGTTGTTTTTCTTGTATCTCTGAACTGTAAAAAAATCCTTTATATTATGCACCTCTTTAAAGGGCTAAATGTCAGCTTGATATAAAATGCAGTTTAATGCAAGCTAAGTTGGCCGTTTTATGTTGGCAAGTGTTAAGAGACACTTTGAAGAATTTCGAAAAAGAAGCTTTATGGCAAATTTTGTTGGAGATAATTCGTCAGAAGGTTGTGCAACACCTGCGTTTTTATGTTGCGATTTTGTGAAGTTAACAGGAAAGGCAACCAAAGGGTTAATGACTTAATGAAGAATACTTTTGAGGTTATGAATATAACAAAGCGGTGCATATTTGGACATTCCGAAGCATTCTAAATAAAATCCTATAGTTGCTATAAAATTAATGTATTTCTTTTTTCCCAACCTAATATTTTCTTTATTCACCCTCGTAGATATTGATTTCCATTTTCCCCATACATTGACAAACGACAAATTGTATAATATCGAACTGATTTGTGGTCAAGCGTAACTGACAAATGTTACCCAAGTTGTCAATTGCAGTTACAATGAATGGAGTTTATTAACATTTAACAAAAAAATGTTTGCTTAAAACTAAGGCAAGGCCAAATGGCTCTAAAAAATAAGATTTAATTTTTGCTGTTGTTTTTTTTCTGCTGTTATGCCTCGCCATTTATCAGCATAAAAAAACGCATAAATCTTTTAACTATCCCAAAACCAAGAAGATAATATTTTTCTACATTTCTTCTTCTTCTTGGACGTCGTCAATCATAAATATTCATGGCATGCCACCACCACTAACATGAATGCAGAAGAAGAAACAAGAGTATCGAACTATTTATGACTTTCGGTGCAAGGTAGACTTTTGGTTTATTTTCTTCTTTTTCTTCTGCCTGCATACATTTTATAGATTTTCGAAATGCTTCAATGATTTGCCATTGTCAGGGACGTTAACTTGTGGCGGTCGGTAGGTAGGTTGGTCGGTCGGTCGGTCTGTCTGACTTGCTTTCGTTTTCAAACGGAAGTTATTTAACTTAGTTTTTAATGATTTTCTTAAACTGAAGACAACAGTCAGCCAACCCACAACATCCTCTGGGTTATGGTTAGGTTATGTGGTTAATTTTGAAAACAAATCTGATTTTTTGAAAATAAGTTAATTTTTTTCGTTTGGAGAAGAAACCAAAATCTTATAACTTGAAACGCCCACCTGAGGATGTTGGGAATATTATGATATGCTGCTTTGTCAATTTTCTTAATTAAAAAAAAAATGTGGGGTCACCGTCAATGCCATTGTCTCCAGAGGTTTTAATGAACATTTTATGCGACTTTATTTTTAAACTACTGATCTTCTACTGAAAATATCAGATTTTTATTATCAATCATCTGCACATCATGGCTATATATAGGCCATTTACAGCCTTTTGTTCTTCTTTTCATTAAATTGAGGAGCAGTTTTTAAATATTTTCATTTTCTCAGAATAATTTTAACTCATTATTTCCGTACATAAATTGCGGCCATTTAAAGAACACACAGATTATATAGACATGTACATAAGTACATAAATATTTATGTACATACTTCCTAGGCAATCATTATTATTGTTGTTGTTGTAACCATCCATATTGTATGGGTGTCAAAATTTGCCAAAGGCTTTTATTTGTCTTTCCAGTCATCCAGCCACTGTTGCAAAATCTCTTTAGGGCCCCGCAAACACACACACACGTTAGCTCGCGAAACTGTCACGCTTTATTGAAGGTGTCAGCGTTTTGTAGTTTCCCATTGTAAGCGTGTGAACGTCAATAACATTTGATTATTGTCAGTCTGTTAGGCTATTTATGATTGTGAGCGAACTTCAAGTTAAAGACTGAAGAAATTTATTTAAAAATAAAAATATGGAGAATCATTTAAAAGGAGGGGTAAAATTTTCAAAATTTCGGAATTGTTGACATAATCGAACTCAAAGTTAAACAATATTTAAGGAGTGAATTTTTTAAAGGGAAATTTTAAGAATGATTTATTTAAAAAAAATTGTAAATGAGGATTTTTTTTGATATTTTTTATAAAATTTTACAGAGTTAAAAAAATTCACCGATGACCTTTTATACCCTACACTATGTTGTCAGAGTATTATAGATTTGTGCAGCCCCAAGAGTTTGCAACGACACGAAATATTGGTCCTAGACCCACCTTTAAGTATACCGATCATCATATATCGACTAGCTGAGTCGATCTAGACATGTGTGTCCGTCCGTCCGTCTGTCCATTATAATTTGTTAACAATATAAAGGCCACAGTTATGGACCAATCTTCACAAAATTTTGCATGTAGTATGGGTTCTGGCCAATGGAGACCCCTAGTGTTTTTGATAATGATCAGTTAATATTTAGGGGACGAAATGGACCAAAAACTTTATTTTTGTCCGAACACCGAATTTTAAAGGGAGAAGGGGATTGGGCCAAAGAATAAGCATGCCTGTTTTGATAAAGATCGGTCAATATTTAGGGGGTCAAATGGTCACTGATTTTGGTGTGAAAAATTACAAAATTTGTATTCTATAGGGAATATATTTACTCCTGAAGGACATATACCCGAGAAGTTGATAGTATATCCAAGAAGAGTGGTTGACCTTTAAATTGATACCAATTATATTGTCGTATGTACTCGGATGTGGGAGTTACACTTAAACATTTACAGGTCCATACGTATTCATATACTATTTAGTAACCCCATTACCACACAAGAGGGCGGAAATATATCGCTGATCGATTTGAAATGTTTGATGAGGTTCCAGTTATGGTCAAGCACAACGCCTATAATTTTCTAGTCGAATATAAGCCGAACATCACAACTCAACCCACCGTGAAGGGAATCTGGACAAGTAGTTAGAAGGGCTCTACTGAATATTAGTAATATTCGGAAAATATTTCAGAGTAAGGTAGTTGTGTAGGGTATCGTATGTTCGGCCCCGTCCGACTTGAAACTTTTTTGATACTACGAAAGCAAGCGTGCAAATAAAAATTGAGTTTGCACTTTTCTCCCCCACGTTGGGCGCCATTTATGTAATAAAATCGATAGCAAAGATAAATTTTTTCTGTAATGATGAGGTAGGGGATCTTTGGGTATAGGAATAATTTTTTGATACTAGGAGAGCAAGCGTATCAATAAAAATTTAATTTGTAATTTTGTTCAAAATATTCCCCACGTTGGGCGCCATTTATGTAATATAATGGATAACAAAGCTAAAATTTTCTGTAAGGATGAGATAGGAGATCTTTGGGTAAAGGGGCGATTTTTTGATACTAGGAAAGCAAGCGTACCAATAAAAATTTAATTTGTAATTTTGTTCAAAATCTCTCTGACGTTGGGCGCCACTTATGTAATAAGATCGATAACAAAGCTAAAAATACCCATCATTGTCCGCCATTTAATTTCTGGACAGAAATAAAATCCCATGAAACAATATTTTTGGCTTACGTATGATCGGCCCCGTCCGACTATACTGCTCCGCTCACTGGTTAAGTATATTTTTTGAAGAAAATTTACATTCTTTTAAATATTGATTTGATTTTTATTTTATTAAAATGTTCGTCGTGGATGAAAAACAAATGCAATAGGCTGGCTTGGATATTTGAAAAATATTAATTAAAATTCTAATTTTCATATATATTTTTATTGATAAAAATCAATTGGGCGCCATATTCAGAGGGATTTAGAAAACGTGAATTTATATAATTTTTTTATAAAAATTTAAACCTTTTTCTTTAAAAATTTAAATTTAAGAAATATTTTTAATAAAACTCTAAGTCGTGAATTAAAAAAAAATGGGGGAATTTCATTTGTCGATTTTTTAATTTTTTTCCAATTGTTGAGTAGATTTTTTGAAATTTATCCAATCCCTACAAATTTCCCTTTTCCCCACAACGCCGAAAAAAATCAATTTGAATTTTATTATTTGAAAAAAAGAAAGATTTTATGGCCAGCAAACCACAACAAAATCGAACAACGATGAACCAAAACCTCGAAAGACAACAACGGCAGCAAAAATATAACAAAGAGAAAAAACAACAACATTTCATTTCATGGTTTTTTACATGTTTATGGTCCATTGTCACGTTCCGACATTCACTTGTACGTCTGCAAAATTATAAAGTGTTTACCGAAATTGTAGTAGTTGTATTCGTGTTTAACCAAATCGCCCTTCTCTTGCCCCTTCACAATTACATGCAACAAAATTGTTGCAAAAAAAACAGAAAAATAAACCACAAAGATCCAACCAAAACAGAAAAAAAACAATGGAGGAGATTGTTATGGCCGAACGTCGACGTCGCCACAATCAAGAACATGATGCCAATGATCCAATTACAGTGATCTCATGAAAATGAAAAACAACAACAAAAATTATTAGATTTATTCCAAAAAAATTGAACATGGCCAATTGACTGACTGCCTGCCATTTTTGTCTGTTTTTTGTTTTTTTCTTTCCTTTCATTTTAAAGTAACAAAAAAATTACATCAAAATCTGCAGATTTCATCAGTCGTCAAGTTTTTTGGTGGCAGTAGTAGTAAACTGCCGTTCCAGATGATGACGATGATCATCTTCATCAAACGGGTTTTTTTTTTATTTTCCATGGTTTCCTTTAAAATCCGCATTTATATAAGTTTGAAATTATTATCTTTTCGGTATGACTGACTGAATGGCTGGTTGAGTGACTGACCACTCACTGAAGGAATAAAAAATGTTTTATGGCAGGTGATCTTCAGTTAAAATAACAACAAAAAAATAAAAGCAAACCATTGCATGATATTATCTTTAGTAGTAGCTTTAGTCGGTTAATTTCCAACCGGGGAAACAAGTAAGTCGTGGTCTTCAGTAGAAATTTTTCTTCGACAATTAGATAAATGCTTTCTGTTGTTGTTGTTTTTGTATTTTGTGTACAACAATTTAATATTATTTTTGTAAATGTAGCAATTATTCCTGTACAAAGTCCACAACAATGTTGCCATACGGCCAGTAATTTTTCGGTAAGGATGAGGTAGGGGATCTTTGGGTAAAGGAATGATTTTTGATACTAGGAGAACAAGCGTGCCAATAAAAATTGAATTTGCAATTTTTTTAATATCCCCCACGTTGGGCGCCATTTATGTAGTAAAATGGATAACACAGCTAAACATTTTTCTGTAAGAATGAGGTGGGAGATATTTGGGTTAAGGAATCATTTTTTGATGTTGGGGAGAGCAAGCGTACCATTAAAAATGGAATTTGTAATTTTGTTCAAAATCTCCTCCAGGTTGGGCGCCATTTTGTAATGAAATGGATAACAAAGATAAAAAATACCCATCGTTGAGCAATAGTATTTCTGGCTTAATTTGGGCACCATTTATATTTAGATCTAAATTAAATTCCATGCCGGTTTACCCATGTCCGTCTGGTTCGATATTTCCCGATAGAGATCACAAATTTTGTGAACATTTGAAACAACAGAAATTCAATTTCCAAATCTTCCAGAATTATGTCTATTTGGATGTCAATTATAAAAAAAATCTCCTCTAATTTGTCGCACCATGTTGGGTGCCATTTTTTTAAATTTTAACATTTTGTAAATTTAAACACCAAGGACTGAACCACCTCAGATTCGTATATTTTATCAAAATATATTTCTCAAGGCTCTAAAAACTATCATTGCCCTTTCCTTAAAGTTATTCTATGTTCTTAATATTTTCTAAATATTAACCTTCACGTTTTTTTACTGCTATCAAATGTCAATCACATATTTATTAACAATTAATCAATAATTTTTCACACACACACACATGTGGACGTACGCTGTCGCAAACACTCACCTGTATCACTCGCATCGGCAGACCCGTTTCTTTGGCCAGCTGTTCCCTGATGTGGCGTGTCGGTTTCGGTGTTTGGTTAAATGCAGTTTTCAGTACTTCCAATTGTTTGGCTTTGATCGTTGTGCGCGGACCTCTTCGCTTTGAACCGTTGGCATCGTCAGGACTTTTGTTTTCAGCCTGGGAATCACCTCTCGCATCGGGATCGCCATCTAAGGAACCCTATAACGAAATAAAGAAACGAAACTTTTTAGATTCAAACCAAACACACACGAGTGTCGGACTCTCTTCAAATGTCCATTTGGCACTTGTGTGTTGTGTTCCGCACATAACAACACCAAAAAGTGATGATAAATAAAAATCAAATTTGTTTGGTAATTGTTTGGCAAACATCATTAATCATTTGAAGGTTTTGGAAGATGATCAATGTTTTCTGCAGTTCTCTGATTTTTATTGGATGTCCGTTTTTTCTGCTTTTTTTGGTTCATTAGGTTTTGTATTTCATTGCAGTTAAATTTGTTGCTGTTGTTGTTGGCGGCATTTTGCCTATTTTTTTGTGTAGACTTACCTGATCCGAATCGTCATGGGTATTTTTGCTGTCGGTGCTCATGCTTTGTACTGAAATATCTGATGCTCCCAATGGTCCACCTGCTGAGTCTGGGCCATTTGGTCCCAGCATACCCAAACCCAGAGGGGGCCCGCGTAAATGTGGCGGATCATCATCATCGTCTTCATCTTCGCTAGCTGAACCCATTATGGAACCTGAAACGAGTTACAATCAGAAAAAAGGAAGAAATGAAAAATCAAATGAATTATGGAAATTTGTTGTTGGTCTCTAGCCCATCTTTCCATGGGAAAAATATTAAAAACGAAAACTGTTTCCTAATTGTTTAACAAGCTTATGCTACGATACCATTCAAAAATATTCAAAAACACTGGGCGGCGAGCGTCGTTCTCAGCCAATTTTTTGCCTTGACGATTTATTGGAGCATTTACTTTTCATGTCGTTGTTGTTGTTGTGTATGCCATGTCCTTCGATTATTTTAAGCTAATCTGAAACGCCTGGCATAACTGGGTGGTTTTTGTTTGCCCTAATGTTGTTCAAATGAAGTTGAATTATAGTACGTCTTGTTGTTGTAACAAGTAAGTGGTTAACTTGCAAAGCAGTTAAAGATTTGTCCGTTTCATACCCGCCACGTGTCATTGCGGGTGCAAGATGTAATGCTTGCGGTAGTGGCACAATGGTGGGAATTTTTGTAATATGTTGAGGATGCTTTAACACTCTTGGAATTTATTATGTTAAAGAAAAATCACAATAAATGTCGGCCTTACGTTGGGCGCCACTTTATAATTAGTTTTAAATAAATCTTGGGATATTTTTATTTTAAATAATAGAAATCAAAATAATTTGTAGACTGTCGACCGGAGAAAAATGTGGATCTCACATAGGGAGCCAATTTAAACTAGGCTTTAAATAAGACATACAATATAATTATTGAACATACATAAGTCCACAGCACCCCAGAAAAGCCCGAAGAAAAAATTATTTGAATTATTTATTAAGTAAAACATACAATGGTCCCGCGTTGGGCGCCATATATTACCAAAGAGGCTCCAAGGATAATATTAAAAAAATACCAACAAAGAATGAAAACAATCGTTTATATATATTTCCATCACGTTGGGCGCCATTTATTTATTTTTAATGTCCGTTTTTTTTAATTAAAATAGAAGTGAAAGAATGTCGAGAAATTATAAATGAATAATAAACAGTGGTTTTAAAAGGTTCAAATAGTCTGACAGTTTATTATTTACGTTGGGCGCCATTTATAACCCCATAAGTAATCAAAACTGGAGCACATGAAGATGATTTTGTCAATAGCTGGAATAACACTGTTTTTTATTGTGCAAAGGGATCTCTTAAATATCTGAGTTCCACGTTGGGCGCCATTAGCTTTTTCTTAAGAAATAAATAATTCATATATTTTATAAAAAAAATTGCGATAAAATAAAGACGAACCCCCAAAAAAACCCTATATTATTTCAATCATAGAAGTTGTATGACCCATTTTGGGCGCCAATAATAATGTCGTACTTCGATGGGTCTTTATTAAAAATTATTTTTGAGGAGCTATTTATGATTTAGAGTAATTAACATAGGTTTTAGGAGGCTCATTTAGTCCGGTTGTAGGGAGTTGATTATTTACATTGGACGCCATTTATATTCAAAAAAGTAATAAACACTGGAGAATAAGAAATGTAGTCTCTGATAGCTTGAAGAACATTTCATCAAGCTTGAAGAACATTTCATTAGGTGGCGCCCCGTTGGGCGCCACTCAAACACTCCAAGGGAAGTAATTTTTCTTAGGGCATAAATAACGTAGTTTCTTTGGAGAGTTATATGATGATGTAAAATAAAAATTACATATGAGTCTCACGTTGGGCGCCACTAGCAATATCTATAAAATACTACAAAATTCGAAACCCTAACAACCTGTGTGAATCACTGTAAAAACAACAAGCTAAAATAACCTTCTATCATCCGCCGTTCTTTTGCCACCTATGAGTTCCTGAGAAATCCCTTTGTTTTCTCCGTGGAACCCACTGTGCTATCACTTAACACCACTCGTTCACAATAAGCCCTAAATGGCTTTCCTGCTACACACACTCACTCAGAAAAATTTTAAAAAATCACAGAAAACTTCAACTGCAGATAACTGCTATTGGATGCGGACGGCGTAATGGCCCGGCCACATGCCTGGCATTTTGTCGCCACGTGTCATCATTCATTTTACATTTCCGAGCATCCCATTCACTTCGTCATTCATTCATTTGCTTGTAATCGTTATATAATTTGATTCATGGCTGTGATCCCATAACTTAACAGGATCAAATGGCAGGCTAGACAGGATGAAAGAACACTGACACACGTTATCAATTTGTGTCGGAGTTTATTTAGCCAATATGCAAAAAAGAAGTAAGTAAAGACAAAGATGAAGCGTGGGATGTGACACACGTTGGAATTTGTAATGGATGTTGTTGTTGTTTTAAATTGCATTATAAAAATTTTGAGAAAGCAGTTCGTCTCAAATCAGCTCAATAGAAATGTATTTAACATATCCCCAAGGGCATTGTTGTACAACATATTTAAATAAATACGAAATGCGTTGAGAAGTCTGAGAAAATACCCAAGGGAAAATCTTAGTCGTGAAGAGGTTGAATATGGTAACATATTTTGAGAAGAAATTAAAGTTCGACCAAGATTTAAAAAAATCGGCACTTCGTAAATAAAGACGTAAATACATAGCCTAAAATCAGATCTTCATTTCATAGAAAAAATTATTGATTTCTTAAAATATTTTTTGTTTAAGTAATTTGCTACAAGGATTCCGAAAAGTAAGGCACATGACTTTTCATGACCTTCGTTGGGCGCCAGTAAGAAATATGTATTCTTAACACATGATTTATTATATATGAGACATCAGTTTTGAGGGATCAGTCTGGGCAGAAATGTGCTTTATTTTAAAGCTTGCGAAAATAAACACTGGTTTTAAGGCTCTCAAGTAGTCTGACAATAGGCGGGTTATCAATTCGGGCGCCAATTATGCTCTCACAAAAAATCTAAAGCCGTTTCCTTCAGAAGTGGTATAAACTGGTAAAATAATTATCTGAGCCCCACATTGGGCGCCACTAGCAACTTTAAAACAAAATGCAAAAAATGCATAAATTTTGTTATAATTTTTTTTAAATGCCGTTGGGCGCCACTCTGTTAATTTATAAAGCATAAATGACATGTTTGAAATATTGATTGAAAATAGTTTCATTTAATGATTATTTGTAGTGTTTATTTCCCTGACAGGTGACATGTCACCTCAAACCTTTCCAAAACTTACTCATTCCTTATATATTTTTAAGGTAAACTATTTTTGTTTTTGTGGCGAACCCTCCACAACATTTTGTCATCCATCATCTGACCTTGCACGTAATTTGGTTCATATGTTCGTTTTTCTAACTTCGTCAACGTCGTCGTAGATTTGCTCTATTTTTCATGACAAAATATTTTATTTCATTGGCCCCGTGATGCCGCCACTAGTGTCGGTGCAACTCACATCAACACTCATAAATAATTGATAACTTAACGTGCAAAATATACTGCAGAGGATGCTGTGTCAGCGATGAGTCCCTTATTGGGCTAGAGTTATGTTCGGTGGTGGTTTTCAAATTCCATACCATTCTGTTTCTTACACTTGCCATTCGAGACTCATCTGTTGTGGATTAGATTATGGTATCATAAAGTGTAATTTATTATTGGATTCGTCGTTGTCGCTCCCATGTGGGTATGTGCGCCCCTGTCTGTTTGTATGTCAAGCACATTGTAAATAAAATGTGATTTCAACAAATGTTCAGATACAAAAAAAAGTGATTCGACAAGAAAACGGAATTTAACCTTGTTACAAAGATAAGTATTCCGTTTCGATTAAAGCTTTCCCCGTTTACAAACAAAGGCCACAGAATTCCCCAGTCGAAGGTTAAATGCTGCAGCTAGCTCAAGAGTCCCTGGAGAGTTTTCATCTGTGCGTGTGTGCAGCTTTTCAAATGTCTGGAGGGTTAGGTTGAGATTTGTTTGAGATTTATTGCCAAAATATGTGTAAACGTGTGTGGGTGTTTGGTTTTCTATTTTTTTATTGAATGGGAGTTTCTGTCGAGTTTTAAAGTTGAGCAGGTGATGATGATAAATGCATGACAATGAAGGCCAAGGGAAGATATAATTAATAGGAAAAATGTGCACGATTTTTATATCTGTGGAGGACCTATGGACCGAAAAACCCACGCCTGTTAAGGGTCCTTGAAAAATATTTTTTACAAATCCACGCCTGTTAAGGACCCTTGAAAAATATTTTTTACAAATCCACGCCTGTTAAGGACCCTTGAAAAATATTTTTTACAAATCCACGCCTGTTAAGGACCCTTGAAAAATATTTTTTACAAATCCACGCCTGTTAAGGACCCTTGAAAAATATTTTTTACAAATCCACGACTGTTAAGGACCCCTGAAAAATTTTTACAAATCCACGCCTGTTAAGGACGCTTGAAAAATCTTTTTTACAAATCCACGCCTGTTAAGGACGCTTGAAAAATCTTTTTTACAAATCCACGCCTGTTAAGGACGCTTGAAAAATCTTTTTTACAAACCCACGCCTGTTAAGGACCCTTGAAAAATATTTTTTACAAATCCACGCCTGTTAAGGACCCTTGAAAAATATTTTTTACAAAACCACGCCTGTTAAGGACCCTTGAAAAATATTTTTTACAAATCCACGCCTGTTAAGGACCCTTGAAAAATATTTTTTACAAATCTACGCCTGTTAAGGACCCTTGAAAAATATTTTTTTACAAATCCACGCCTGTTAAGGACCTTTGAAAAATATTTTTTTACAAATCCATGCCTGTTGAGGACCCTTGAAAAATATTTTTTACAAATCCACGCCTGTTAAGGACCCTTGAAAATTATTTTTTACAAATCCACGCCTGTTAAGGACCCTTGAAAATTATTTTTTACAAATCCACGCCTGTTAAGGACCCTTGAAAAATATTTTTTAAAATATTCTGAAAAAATATTTTATTTATTTAAAGAATGAATGTCGTTCAATTTCATGTAAAGGAGACCTCATTTTTCAGGTTGCCTCGAAAGTTGTCATTTAGTTCCGAATTAGAGATGGTAATATCGAACATATATCCAAAGGGTCTATGGTATAATATAATGGACTCGTATATATTATTAAAACCTATGTTTTATTTTTTTTAATTGTTTTCAAAATTATTTCCAAACTTCAAAAATCCCTCATTTTTCTTCCCCCACTGCTTCCGAGTTCCCCTTGGCATTCCCAGTAAAAATTCCAAGAACGCCATACCCTGACATTTCTAGCAGTTTCAAACATGATGATGATTTTTCTGCTTCATGGACCACATGATGCAAAACTAATTCGAAATTAATGTGTCTGTGAGTGTTCGATGGTTGGTTGCGGAGCGTACGAGCTTAGCAAACAGACAAACAAACAAAGGGGCACGCACCATACAATACCACGATGCTTGATGCGGCTGGTGCATTCAATTCATAGCAAATAATAAACAACAACAACTACAACGACCTTTACTTCGTTCAGGGTGAATGTTGCTACATTTGTAAATATTGGCAAAGTGTAACAACGAAATGTGAAAACGGGATGAAAAATACCTTTAACGTGAGTCAGTATTGGCGCGGGAAAGAGAACGGAATTTGCAACAAATTTCAAGTGTTTACCAAACAGGGGCACTTGTTCCATAACAACACAACAATTGCAGCAACAACAATACACGTATCTACATTTCGAAAATTGTGATGTACTTCGGATGTTTATCCATCTCACTTGTTAGATAAACATTTGAAGGAAGGACAACACAGCGTCAAACAATTGTTGTTACACGCGTAATGTACATACAAACACACACTCGCATACTCGCAATAAGAGAATTTTTGTGTTTACTCTCCAACAAGTGCGGGAGTTTTTGAATTGAGTGGGTGCTATGAATGAATGGATGGTTGGTTGATCGTAGGGCTTCATTCGCTGGGTGAGCTGACGAAGAACGCACTTTGCACTTGTTCGTCTTCCAATTGTAATTTTTTCCCATCACAGTTTTTTTTTTATCAATATTATGGTCATTCTCATCATCATCACCAAACTCGTGAAGTTCCCTGGGACTACTTGAAATGCGAAATTCAAGTGTTTACCAAAACAAGAGAAGCAAACAATAAAAATATATTTTTCTTTTCATTTTATACGCATTTATGTTGTTGCTTTTGTTGTTTCCTTTTGTCCTACTACTCATCTATTTCCTTGGTCCTGTTGTGTTCTCGACTGGTCTGGTGGTGGCGGCGGCGGCATGTTTGTATACAACGGGTGGCATCCGTATCAACAGCTATCAACCCTCCTGCTGGTTTTGGGAAATCGATGTTTTAGCTGTTGCGAACCTTTGTAGTTGTTTGTGTGCTGCTGATATCGTGAATGTGTGAGTGTTTGTGCATGCCACTGAAGAAAATATTCACATCCTTTTGTTCGGCATAATTGCTATTTTACCCGGACAATATGAAACACAAGTTGAACATGAAATTATGTTGCAAATCGGTTTTTTTTGTTCCTGCGTTTTGTCCATTTACACTGTCCTAGCCATTCATCCAACCAACCATCCATCTATCCTTTGTTGGTAACTTTGGGGTTGCTTTTTCCATTCTTCTTCTTCCTCCTCGCCTTTTATGTTTAAATGTTAAAACTTGTAGAGCAATAAAATAAAGTGTTGCTGAATGGTTATTGAAGTTAATTTAAGTGATGCTTAAACAAGTGCTCGTCGATGTGAACATGTGTTTCGAAAACAAACAGCAACAACAACAACAATAACAACAAGAGGGACCATCCAAACACCCCACCAAAACCACCAGCAGCAGTTTTTTTTTTGTTCAGGCACAAAGGATACCAAACAAAATTGGGTTATTGTAAAGCTGTTTGTAAAGCATGAGTGAGGGTGGGGAGAAGGGGGAAAGAAGGGGAGTAGTATATGGTGGTTGTTTGATTTAGCTTTGGTTATAATTATCCTTACTTTGTGGCCAATTGAAAATACATTTAGGAAGTTCTTTAAGTTTGTTGTTCAGACACACACAGACGAAACATACAATAAGGATATCCGCATTCAATAATCTGTGTGGGAATATTAGTTCATGGCAGGTATCGAACTTTGAAATTTCAGGACGTATTTGTCCTATGCTTAAAAATTAATCCACGATACCCAGCATTTAAACAAAATAGTTTTTTTTTTATTTTAAAGACCCTTGAAAATATATTTTAAAAAATCCACGCATGTTAAGGTCCCTTGAAAAAATATTTTAAAAAATCCACGCATGTTAAGGACCCTTGAAAAAATATTTTAAAAAATCCACGCATGTTAAGGACCCTTGAAAAAATATTTTAAAAAATCCACGCATGTTAAGGACCCTTGAAAAAATATTTGAAAAAATCCACGCATGTTAAGGACCCTTGAAAAAATATTTTAAAAAATCCACGCATGTTAAGGACCCTTGAAAAAATATTTTAAAAAATCCACGCATGTTAAGGACCCTTGAAAAACTATTTTAAAAAATTCACGCCTGTTAAGGTCCCTTGAAAAAATATTTTAAAAAATCCACGCCTGTTAAGTACCCTGTAAAAAATATTTTAAAAAATCCACGCCTGTTAAGGACCCTTGAAAAAATATTTTAAAAAATCCACGCCTGTTAAGGACCCTTGAAAAAATATTTAAAAAAATCCGCGCCTGTTAAGGACCCTTGAAAAAATATTTTTAAAAATCCACGCCTGTTAAGGACCCTTGAAAAAATATTTTTAAAAATCCACGCCTGTTAAGGACCCTTGAAAAAATATTTTTAAAAATCCACGCCTGTTAAGGACCCTTGAAAAAATATTTTTAAAAATCCACGAGTGAAAAGTGCTATCGAAATATTTTTTTTATTCACTCTTGTTAAAGACCCTTGGTAAAATATTTTTTTTTAATAATTTTTTTTTCAAAGTAAAAAAAAATTGCATTTGTCCAAAAAGTTCTAGGTTGCAAAAAAATATATTTGACCAGATTTTTTTTTCACTTTTTTCCGGTTTTTACAATTGTTTGTTACTGCCTATGTAAAACCCTGTTCTTCAGATTTTCTTTCCACAATTTTTTCTTGATTTTGTCCATATGTCATCCAGTTGACAAGCACAATTCATTCATATTTAGTGTTGGTTGTTTATTTCGCGCTTATTCCTCATAGATTTCTTTTCTTGTTTTCATCCAAGAGTTTTGAGACTTCAGACTTCATATCGGTCATAAGTAAGCCACATCGTTGGCTTACTGCCTGATGCCAGTCTCATAAATGTTGAAAGGAATCCATTGTCTACTAGAGAGAGAGAGAGGGAGGAAAAGACAAAACAGTTGTTTTTCTTGTTCTCACAGACAGATAAACGTTTACTATTGGTCTGAAATAAGCATTGGCGTGGATAGGGCAACATATATGAATGAAGATCCCAATATATTTTCTGATCCCAATATTTTTCCTGATTTTTTTTTCTAAAAAAAATATTAATAATAATTATCCACTCTACCGAAAATCGCAGTTTTGTTGGACACTAAGGCATCTCTAGAAAATTCAAATTTATACCCATTATTCAAAAATGTCTTATTGCTTCTAAAAAAATATATCTTCCCCCTTGTGTTCCTTTTCTACGCCCTTGTTTGTTAAAATCTCATCTCCATGTAAATACTTTTGAAAATGGAATTAACCTAATTTTTTAAAACAGCAACTATAGTTTCAAGCATCATCATCATCAGCAACAACAACAAGGCCAAAACATGGTTTATATTTACTGAACTGCTGACAAGGAGTGGTGGGGTCAGGGTACCAGTAAAACTACGCATATGTGATATGCATTCAGGTGGAAAATCCGTTGATCTGTGGCATCATCGTCGTAACATCACCACCAACACTGTAGACAGACAGTTACCACATCAACTTCAGCAGACAATTTTAAGACTCTGCCAAGTGTGATGCATTCTTATGTGGCTCCTTATAAAATCCCACACATTTTCCATATACCAAGGCAACCAGGCATCCATCCATTGAGCGAGCTATGCATATGTGTGTCGTTCCTTTTCACCATCCCGGCAAACAGAAATGTACACTGTGACATTTAAACAACCACACATACACAAAACTGGCATATTCCCCGTTTTCGGACCAGACTAAAAATCCGACATACATGCGTACATATATCCATAATGTGTATAAATGTTAGATACGCCACGTTACGGTTATATAACATTCATTATTAGTTTACTCAAGGAATTCAAATACCAATTGTGTGTGTGTAGATATGTATGTTTATCTACACATGTACTGTTGTAATTGTTGTACATTTATTTGTTAGTTTATCAGTTGCGAACCATGAGAGCCAGGTTAGGTGCATGTCTGCCAGAGTGTTTTGGTGGCATTTAATGGATTCCCATAAAATGTAAATTGACATGACTGACTCGTGATATGGACGACGGCGGATTTGCATTGCGTTTATGTGGAGCTAATACTGTGCTACAATTGAACATATTCGACATAAATTTCGGCTATGAAAATATGGATAAACGGAGTTCCGACACGGGTTTCGACAAGATCGAAGCCCAAAGTCAAACCGGGCCACATTGACTACGTAATTTCTGTACATAATTTCGATGTAGATACAGCGTTATGTGTATATTAGGGATAGGGACAAATATAGTGTATTCGGGCGCCATTTACACGAAATCGGACGAAATTATATATGGCAGCTAACCAATGACATCCAATGACGAAACCCATTGAAATTGGTGGTAGTCGGTCAAGTTTTTTACTTAGCTGCCATATATAATTTCGTCCGATTTCTTGTAAATGGCTCCCGAATACACTATATTTGTCCCTATTCCTAATATACACATAGAATGAGTAGTGTCAAGTATTTCCATTTTTTTTTTTTTGAAAGTGAATAAAAGATCGTTAAATATATATGAAATTCGAAATCTTTTTTTCTTCTCTACAAAAAAAAAACTGTATTTTATTTATTTTTTATTTTCCACAACAACAAAAATAACGCAAACAATAATGTCATGCAAATAGCATAAGAATCCTAAGAAGTTTTCCAATTGCAATGCACAGCATAGTTTTCAAACGACGTCTTAGAAAATAAAGAAATGAAAACACAAAAAAAAAAACATTCAAAGGAATTCAAGACTTAAGAAAAATAAATAGAAGAAAGGCAACGAAGGGGACATTGAAAGCAAGGGGAGCATCGTTTAGGAAAAAAATAAAAAACAGAGTGTGGGCGTGTCACCCACCCCGCAGCAGCATGTCAATTTGGAATTTGGTCTTGAAGCATATGATTGCGGTTCCCATTCATGCTCAACGATGCCGACAAACAACAAGGAAGACCATGCTGATGACGGCAACAACGACAAGTTTTGTTGTCGTTGGAAAAAAAACTGTCAAAAACATAGCTTTTGTAGGTTTTCACTATTCCAACAACAATGAAATACAATAAAATCGTGCTGCAGCAACAACGACAACAACAACAAGTCAACTGCCACCGTTTTGCAAAGAACTCTAGAAAATAACATCAATAAAATAAAAACAAAGCAAAATACTAGAGGAACCCTCCGTCCCCAACACCACTTGGTAACCAAATCCTTTTGTTGTTATTCTTTGCCGCCGCCAACAACACCAATTGCCGGCGGTCTTTTGTTAGGAAGTTAGAATTCAATTTGGATCTACTTTGGAGCGAGAGATGTGGGAGAAGCTAGCAATGGATATTTGAGGGGGAGATGCACGGGGAGAAATGGAGTTGGGGTCTTAAAAAATAGAAATAAAATAAAAAAATGGAACAATTGCAACTCCTAGTGTCATACAAAGAACAAAGACGCAAAAGGGGCAGATGAAGAAAAGTTTGTCACAAAAGGGTTTAATTTAAAATTTTAGGTCGAAGGAATTATTTTTTTCTCAGCTTGAAATACATCCTACAAAAATTGGACATTAGAAGTACTATCCGAGTGTCCTGAAATTTCAAATTGTAACATTTAAATACAAAAATTACAAATCTTAAAACTTCTGGATTTCATTTCTACAGCCCAAAAATTTCCAATACAAATTCTATGATCCTGGGTCTATAATAGCCCAGATATTGAAAATATTTTGAGCCACTTTGGAAATGTACAAGACGTGTTAAATTTTAATATAAGTCGACAAACGGACTTCAGTTGAGAATTTCGTGCCAATTTGGGGCAAAATTCCAGGGAAATAGGACGAACTTATATTTGGGCGCTATATCTAAATCTGAACCCACTTCAAGTTTAACACACGTCATTATAGACTTAATTTGGCACACAATACAAAATTTCGTCCCAATCGGGCAAATATATTTTTGGCAGAGATTTGGACTTGTTTTGTGGACTTTTTTATATGGCCATAGGATTTCGAATAATTTTTCTCTCAGTGCATTTTCACATCAATCCATTTCGGGTTTTTTTTCAATTTCGGCCTTATGGGTCTTTTCAATTCATATGTAAAGTAGTTGTGAGAGGAATGTGGTTTTTTAAAAGGTTTTCAAATTGTCGTTTCTCTTTGAGAACTAGTTCTTCTATGTCATTTGAAAGAAAACAGCTATGCTTTGGAATAGCTACAAAGGATAATCAGATATAAAGAAAGAAGGAATGACATGAAATCGTAGTGAAGAAAAAAATAGTTTTGCGTTACAAAGAAAAGTGAAATGAGAGAGTTTCCGTTTTCAAAAGTCGAATTTTCTAGATTTCAAAACAAGGAATTTTGAATTGAATTTTAAGAGTATCGGAATAATAGAAGCCTTAAAATGGGTAACTTAGAAAAGGTGAAATAAATGCCATTTTAAAAATTTAAACGGCTTGTAAAGATTAAAAAAAATCATTTTTTAATTTTAATTTTGAAAATATTTGTTTCAGGTATTTAAAAAAATTTAATATTTTTATTTTTTTAGTAAATAAAGCGTGCATTTTCTAAATTTTTTGATCAATTCTGTTTTTATTTTTTTTTTTTTTATACCCTTCACCACACTGTGGTACAGGGTATTATGTCTTTGTGCATATGTTTGTAACAGGCAAAAATAATCGAGATAGACCCATGGTTCCTTTTGAGAATATGCATAGAATCACTTTCTGAGTCGATTTACGCATGTCCGTCTGTCCGTCCGTCCGTCCGTCCGTCCGTCCGTCTGTCCATGTTAAATTGTAAACAAAGTACAGGTCGCATTTATGATCCGAATTGGATGAAATTTGGCATAGGTCACTTATTTGGCCCAAGGACGAACCCTATTGAAATTGGGAAAAATCGGTTCAGATTTAGATATAGCTCCCATATATATATTTAACCGATTTAATGTAAACAGTCCCTATATAACTTTCGATTTGCACGAAATGTAGTACAGCCTAATCATTTAGGTCTAGAATGATGTCTGCCAATTTTCGTGAAAATCGGTCCAGATTTAGATATAGCTCCCATATATAGTTTCGTCCGATTTCATGTAAATGGTGCCCCAAAGTCCCTATATATCTTTTGATTTGCACGAAATTTGGCATAACGTACTGAATTAAGCCTAGAGTAATGTCTGCCAAGTTTCGTGAAAATCGGTCCAGATTTAGATATAGCTCCCATATATAGTTTCGTCCGATTTCATGTAAATGGTGCCCCAAAGTCTCTATATATCTTTCGATTTGCACGAAATTTGGCATAACGTACTGAATTGAGTCTAGAATGGTGTCTGCCCAGTTTCAAGAAAATCGGTCCAGATTTAGATATAGCTCCCATATATAGTTTCGTCCGATTTCATGTAAATGGTGCCCCAAAGTCCCTATATATCCTTCGATTTGCACGAAATTTGGCATAACGTACTGAATTGAGTCTAGAATGGTGTCTGCCCAGTTTCAAGAAAATCGGTCCAGATTTAGATATAGCTCCCATATATAGTTTCGTCCGATTTCATGTAAATGGTGCCCCAAAGTCCCTATATATCCTTCGATTTGCACGAAATTTGGCATAACGTACTTAATTGGGCTTAGAATGATGTCTGCCAAGTTTCATGCAAATCGGTCCCGATTTAGATATAGCTCACATATATAGTTTCGTCCGATTTAATGTAAATGGGGCCCCAAAGTCCCTATATATCTTTCGATTAGCACGAAATTTGGTACAGCCTAATCATTTAGGTCTAGAATGATGTCTGCCAAGCTCCGTGAAAATCGGTCAAGATTTAGATATAGCTACCATATATAGTTTCGTCCGATTTCATGTAAATTGTGACCAAAATCCATATATATCTTTCGATTTGCACGAAATTTGGCATAACGTACTGAATTGAGCCTAGAGTTATGTCTGCCAAGTTTCGTGAAAATCAGTCCAGATTTAGATATAGCTCCCATATATAGTTTCGTCCGATTTCATGTAAATTGTGCACCAACATCCATATATATCTTTCGATTTGCCCGATATTTTGCACAACGTACTGAATTGAGCCTAGAGTGATGTCTGCCAAGTTTCGATAAAATCGGTCCATATTTCTATATAGCTCCCACATATAGTTTCGTCCGATTTCATGTAAATGGTTCACCAAAGTCGCTATATATCTTTCGATTTGCACGAAATTTGGCATAACGTACTGAATTGAGCCTAGAGTGATGTCTGCCTTGTTTCGTGAAAATCGGTCCAGATTTAGATATAGCTCCATTTTATTATAGATTGATTTGGAACAAAACGTTCTAAAGTTAGTATAACCTAACCTGTGACAAGTTTGTTTGAAATCGCTTAATATGTGGATATAGCTTACATATATTTTTTCGCCCGATATCAAGCAAATTGGGCATCATACTCCTCATGTTAGTCAGATTGACATCAAATTTTGCACAACGTACAAAATTGAGCATAGAATTACGTAGTTGCGTTTTCTAGAAGTACAGACATAGTCAACCGGATGACCTATTTATATTTGTTTGAAGTCGATTTACACACTTTATGGACAAATCTAGGTAGATTCACATTTAGATAAATATCACATATTTTATTTCATCCAATTTCATGTTAATAGTCCTGTTTAATGTACCCATAGTGGTGAAGGGTATCCTAGAGTCGGCCCCGTCCGACTTTACTACTTTCCTTACTGGTTTTTTTTTGATTTTTAGACGTGTGAATTTTTATACTCTATGTTGTCAGGGTATTATTGCTGTGTGCAGTCCCAAGAGTTTGTAACGCTTCGAAATATTGGTCCTAGACCCACCTTTAATTATAACGATCGTCATATCTCGATCCAGACATGAGTGTCCGTCTGTCCATTATAATTTGTAAACACGATACAGGCCACAGTTATGAACCTATCTTCACGAAATGCATGTATGGTAAAGATCGGTTAAAATTTAGCGGATGAAATGGACCACATATTTAATTTTCGGTTTTTTGGTCGCTCCAGAGACCGCAATTATGGCCCGAACATCGCGAAATTCTACATGGTGAAGACGATCGGGCCAAAGAATAAGCAATATCAGATATTATTTATTAACCGATTGCATTAGACCCTGTTATAATCGGCGGAAATATAGCGCTGATCGTTTTGAAATTTCACATGAGGTTCCAGTTATGGTCAAATAAAAAGCCTACAATTTTCGGTAATAATCAGATAATAATTTTGGAATGAAGTTGACTGAAAACTTAAATTTTTGTGTTGTTCTTTTTTTTTTGAGCCGATCTATAAGCCGCAATTATAAGCCGAACATCACAATACATGCCACGGTGAAGGAAAAATGGGCAACTAATTAGAAGGGCTGTACTGAATATTAGTAATATTCGGAAAATATGTCAGTATAAGGAAGAGGTGCTGTTGAATTCTATCATATCGCGAAATATTACCCAGGCTCTAAATAAACATCAAATATATAAATATTAAGAATATACTGTTTCATTTCAAATATCGGCGAGGACTACATTTTTTATTATTAAATATTTTTTAATATAGACGAAGACTCCATTTTTTAAACATATTTTTTTCAAGGCGTGAATTTTTTATATATTTTTTTTTCAAATATTTTATTCAAATTTAAGTTTTAACAAGACGTGAAATAATAATTTTTTAATGTACACATACGTGAAATTTTAAAAATAAAATTTCATGAGTAGTAGGGTTTTCAGAATTTTGGAATGATTTTATTTTTTTTTTAAGCAGGGATGGTTTTTTTTTTAAACATATTTATTAAATTTATTATTATTTTTATATGTAAATGAGCCGTGAAATGTTTTTTTTTTCAAAAAGAACGAAAATAAAATGTAGGGTTTTAAATTTTTAATAGGTCCTTTTTTAATGTCTGGAATTTTTCAAAAAAATCGTTAATATTTTATTTTTTAATTTTAAATCTATTAGCAAACATTTTTTTGGAATAAATTCTACATACTGCGGCGGGATAAGTCTGAATAAAAGTAGAATAATTATGGCTGATTACTATCATAATTAGGATGAAGGAAGACCAGGGTGTGAACAGTAGTCTGAAATGATAGTTCTGTATTTGATCACTTTCTCGAATACACAAAAACACAACAATATTATCTCTAAAAACTACAAACCATTTTCAAAATTGTAGTTGCTAAGTCTAAGGTTGCATAAACATCATCCGACAACAAACAATCTAACGTTCTCAGTCATACAGACATACTAAGGCATTGGGGGAAAGCAGACCCAGTTATAATCGCGCTCAAACACACATCACCTTTTATTTCATCTTTCACTGCAGAGCATAAATTTACGCTTGGAAGGATATCTGTGTTTTTTTTTTGCAGAGGATTAACTGAAATTGATATCGCTGGCGAGTGAGTTGTTGCTGTTGTTTTTATAGCACCCCGAGAACAACATATCAAGCAAGGATTTTTGTTAGGTATGTTTCAAAACTCAGGATGAATGACTGAGCCACGATGTTTGGCTGAATATGGGATAAACGCAAGGTTACGCATTGAAGCGTAAAGGTGGTGCTGCCACTGATATTGTTTGCTGATATTTGGTTGGTTTGTTATTTTACCTTTTACCTTTGTTTGTGTGAAATCGAAACAACTCTGCCACTTACTGCCGTCGTTGCTCACTCCTTAATGCTTCAACTCCTTTCGTTGTTGTTGTTTCGCTTGTTTTTTGAAGTCCCGTTTTTTGTTTTTATTATTTTTTGCTGCTGCTGTTGTTGTTGTTCTCGAAAAAATACAATGTTTGTGTTTTTCTTTCATTTCAACGCTTCCATATGAAAATATTATTTTACTTCTTGTCGAACAAAACAAAAAAACGGAACTTGTTATTATTTGATTTCGTTTTTTTTGTTCGTTCGTTCGTCTTTCTTATTTGCCAGGATAACAACTTTTGCCTGTAACCATTTTTATGACATGGGAAATGACAGAAAACGAAAATAAAAAGATAAAACGAAGGCAGTGAAATGTGGGTTTAGTCAATCAATGAGGCCTAAAACAATGGCTGACTGCTGTTCTTGTTGTTTAGACATATTGATGATCCTTGCTCCTGATGTGGGATAATCCGTTGCAGAAAAATATATATATCAATTACATTTATGGAAAATAATATTAGGCCTCCGGTTAAATATGGATCAAACTATTCGTTTGAAAATAAATTGAAAAGGAATTCGGTTAAGGAGAAAAGGGGGTGAAAAAAAAACTAAAAAAAATGTTCGAAGTTTGAAACAGGCCTAACCCGAAACATAAACCCATATTCATAATTTTTCCTAGGGAGATGTTCTAACCAATGATATTAATAAAACCTGCCTAAACCCCCCAAAATACAGAAATTCTGGAGGTACTGCTATATGGAGGATAAACTAAAAAGTTGACCACTACAGTATTTCAACATACCCTTCACCTTATGGTGGGCAGACTTCTTTTATATTATGTCCTAACATCTTATAACAATTTTTTTATATTCTATACCATTTTCCTAAGACGGAGTTTTCTCAATATTTTAAATATCAGCTATATACCAAAAACCATGACTATTCAACACGCAAACTTTTTGTGGTGGCACCAACCAGTCCGACACTGCACAATTGCCTTTGAAGTAAAAAAAACATAGAAAACGGAAATGGTGCTTAAAAAAACAGATGTGACTTCTGGTAACAAATTTGTTAAGGACACTTCTACAAAGGATCATCGAAAATAAAATGAATTGTAACTTTAATACTCCGAATAAAATCCGACCGAATAGGAAGGCGGTCTACAAGTCAATTTATAATACAGCTTGGGTTTCAAACATTTTATTGGCTTCTGGAACTGCAGTCATTCTTTTCTGATAATAAAATGTTTGAATGTTTGGTATGCTAAATCAAGTGTGAACCAAAAAAGAAACCCCACACACACAATGACGACGACGATTTCAAGCTCGTGCCAGGAATGCCAACAAATCGTTTTTCCCCCTTTTGCGGAAATTTTATTTTTCAAGCAAGTCATGCTTGCAGAAAACGAGAAGGAAGAAGAAGGAGAATAAGTCTAGCCATAAAATACCAAATAATGGCAGTGGGCCACGTTTTATTGCTGATGATATGGCTGAATGGTTGGTCGTATGGAGAGATGACTGCCAGAATGAATGACTGGTTGGCTGATGCGTTGCAAATCATATCAAATCGTAACACATTCAATTGTATATTTACGCATTTTCATTGATACGACGACGACGAACGAAATGGGTTCCCCTTCGAGAACATCTAAATATTTTAAGTTCGTAAAGCAACTGCCGGGTTATATTGAGCTGTTGTGGCATTAGTTCCTCACATGTTCCCTTTTGGGCTCTTGGCCATGTGCTACAACTTTATTACCTTGCAAAGCGTGATAAATTCCCGTTTGAAACATTTACCACTTCGCCACAGTGCATTAAGAAAGCCGAAAGAAAGGACAAAATGTAGTTGCCACCACTTGTTCGTCGATATTCCCAAGTAAAGGGGCATTTCATTTCAGTTTTAGGGGAAACAAATAGCCCTTAAACATCAATGGCTAGCTAGCGAGAGAGAGAAGGAAGCCATTATGTGTGTGTGCACGGAGTTGGGGGGGCGTGCGAGTTTCATTCGCTGAAACTAATTTGTTATTAATGTCTCTATGTGAGACTTGACAAAATATGTTTATGGTTCTATTTTAAAAACCAGAAAAATGTTCATCCCTCTTCTATTCTATTTTTTTTTTGTGTCACGTCAAGTGTTGTTTTGCCATTAGTTTTGTTTTTCGACAAAGAAAAAAAAAAACCCTAAAGATGTTAATTATGTGTGTTAAATGGTTCCGGTTATTGTCAAGTGCTGTCGGCGAGCAGGTATCGCTGACTACAATTGACTTTATAAAATTTATAATTTGTGTTTTATGAACCAGTGACAATACATATTAATGAAGTCAACGATGAAGAGCATTAATAATTGGTGTTGCATTGCGTAGACAATTTTTAAAATACCGTCGGCAATTTTATTGACTTCAGAATTTGCAATAAATGCTAAGGAAATAATCATAAAATACATAACTGAATATTGGTCTTGGTGAACCATTTTTATACTAAACCAAATCGAAATTAATATATAAATTTAAATAACAAATTATTTTTAAAAAATTTTCAAATGTTGTCAAAATCTGCCTCTATTCGTGATATTCGGAAGTTTCACTAATGGTATTCGTTTCATTTCTTATGTTAAAGAAAATTTTAATCAAACGCCATCTATAATTCATTTTTGTATGTTGGTGCAAATGGAGAAGATGTTCTACAGCCGATTTCAATTCGGGTTCAATTTGTTCATATAATTTTTTTTTGGAAAATTTAACAAATTTCCAAATAATGAGAAAAGCGCCATCTAAATATCATTTTTGGGCCCTGACCTAATGGAAGAAATATTCTACATCAAATTTCACTATAAGTCATCGAACAAAAGAAATCGTTATATATAAAAAGAATTAATAAAATATAGGCTTCAATTTGTGTTTTAAGGAAATATTCGTTTAATTACGCTTATCAGCAAATTAAGCTAACAGCACCATCTAAATGTCGTTTTTGGAAGATGTTGTCAATGGAAAAAATATTCTACATTTTATTTCTGTATGTCGCACTGAACAAACGAACTTGGTATATATAATACGAATTAATAAAATATAGGTTCAAATTGGTGTATATAGAAAAGATTTTTTTAATTTGTTATGTTAAAAAATTTACCCAAAACGCCATCTATGTTTTATTTTTGTAATTTAGTGCCAATAAAGAAAATATTCTACATCAGATTTCATAATAAGTAAGAATACAAGAGCATTCACTATATACAATATATATGAATAAAAAGTCGGGTCCAATTGGTTCATATAAAAATTTTTGCGAAATTTCACAAATTTCCAAATTAAGGCAAAAGCGCCATCTAAATATCATTTTTGGGACATGATGTCAATGAAATAAATATTCTACATTAAATTTCACTATATGTCACCGAACAACAGAAATCGGTATATATAAAAACGAATTAAAAAATATCGGCTCCAATTTGTGTTTAATGAATATATTCGTTCAATTACGCTTGTCAGCAAATTAAGCCCACAGCTCCATCTAAATGTTGTTTTTGTTATGATGTTATCAATGGAAAACATATTCTACATTTAATTTCAGTATGCCGCACCGAACAAAAAATATAGTATATATAATATGAATTAATAAAATATTATACATATAGAATAGCTTTGTTTCATTTCTTATGTTAAAAATTTACCCAAAACGCCATCTATATTTCATTTTTGTAATTTAGTGCCAATGAAGAAAATATTCTACATCAGATCACAAATTCCGAAATTAAGGCAAAAGCGCCATCTAAATATCATTTTTGGGACATGATGCCAATGGAAGGAATATTCTACATTAAATTTCACTATAAGTCATCGAAGAAAAGAAATCGGTATATATGATATTAATCTATAAAACTTCGTCTCTAATAAGTATCTAAAGAATATATTCGTTTAATAACTCGTTTCAGCAAATTAAGCTAGCAGCTCCATCTACACGTCGTTTTTCGAAGATGGTGTCAATGGCAAAAATAGTCTACATTTCATTTTGAGTATGTTTCACCGAACAAAATAATTTAATATATTATTTACTAATTAAGAAAATATCGGCTCAAATTGCTGTCTATAGATTTGTTTAATTTCTTATGTTACCAAAATTACCCTAAACGCCATCTACATTTAATTTTTCTAGCCTGGAGCCAATGGAGAAAATATTTTATATCAAATTTCACTATAAGTCACTGGACAAAAAAAATCGGTATATATAATACGTATTAATAAAATATACGTTCAAATTTGTATCAACAGAATATACCCGCTTCATTCACTATGTTAACAAATTAAGCCATAACTCCATCTGTATTTAATTTTTGTAAGTTGCTGTCAATGGAGAAAATATTCTACATAAAATTTCTGAAATTGTCACCGAACAAAAGAAATCGGTATGTATATTTCATATAGATAAAATAGCACTCTAATTTGTGATATTTTCCTATGAATTTCACGTGTTAGCTACTTGAGGTAAAGGCTCCCTCTACATTTCATTTTTGGAAAGAGGATAAAATATTCTAATCTAAAGCTATTATTCAATCCTGATATTAATCATTTAAAAATTATGGGGAAGGGGGAATTAGAAAATTGTTTTTTTTTA
>NW_026881094.1:0-33732 GCF_032173495.1 Musca vetustissima | reverse complement strand
ATACGTAAGGTCCTGAAAATATTTACGTGTAACTCCTGGGTATATGTCCTTCAGGAGTAAATATATACGACATAGAATACAAAATTTGTCATTTTTCACACAAAAGTCAGGGTCCATTTGACCCCCTAAATATTGACCGACCTTTATCAAAACAGGCATGCTTATTCATCGGCCCGATCCCCTTCTCCATGCAAAAATTCGCGATGTTTGGGCCAAAATTGCGGCCTCTGGAGCGTTCAGGAAAACCGACAAAAATTAAGTATTTGGTCCATTTCATCCCCTTAATATTAACCGATCTTTACCAAAAACAATAGGGGTCTTCATTGGGCAGAACCCATCCTACATGAAAAGTTTCGTGAAGATTGGTCCATAACTGTCGTGTTTACAAATTATAATGGACAGACGTACGGACACACATGTCTAGATCGACTCAGCTAGTCGAGATATGATGATCGGTATACTTAAAGGTGGGTCTAGGACCAATATTTCGCGGTGTTACAAACTCTTGGGGCTGCACAAAGCTATAATACCCTGACAACATAGTTGTGTAGGGTATAAAAAGGTGCAAATGTACCCGGTTATTAACCGTGGGTATGTATAATTATATGAGGGAGATGCCGAAATGCTGGCCGATATATTTCATTATCGAATTTTTATACCATTCACCCCACTGTGGTACAGGGTATTATGTATTTGTGTTTGTCTGTACATGTTAAATTGTAAACAAAGAACAGGTCGCAATTCGAATTGGATGAAATTCGGCATAGGTCACTTATTTGGCCCAAGGGCGAACCCTACTGGGAAAATCGGTTCAGATTTAGATATAGCTCTCATATATATTTTCGTCCGATTTAATGTAAATGGTGTACCAAAATCCCTATATACCTTTCGATTCTCACGAACTTTGGCAGAGCGTAATGCATTAGGTCTAGAATAATGTGTGTAAAGTTTCCTGAAAATCGGTCCAGATTTAGATATAGCTCCCATATATATATTCTGCCTTAAAGGCAGAATGAAAATCTGTCCAGATTTAGACATAGCTCCCATATATATTTTCGTCCGAAGTAATGCCAATGGTGTACCAAAGTCCCTATATATCTTCCGATTTGCACGAAATTTGGCATAGCGTAATGAATTTGGTCTAGAATGATGTGTGTTAAAGTTTTTCTGGAAATCGGTCCAGTTTTAGATATAGCTCCCATATATATTTCCGTCCGATTTAATGTAAAAGGTGTACCAAAGTCCCTATATACCTTTCGATTTGCACGATATTTAGCATAGCGCAATGAATTAGGTCAAGAATGATGTGTGTTAAGTTTTGTGAAAATCGGTCCAGATTTAGATATAGCTCCCATATATATTTTCGTCCGATTTTATGTAAATGGTGTACCAAAGCCCATATATATATATATATATATATATATCGATTTGCACCAAATTTGGCATATCGTACTGAATTAACCCTAGAACGATGTGTGTAAAATTTGTTGAAAATCGATTCAGATTTAGATATAGTTCCCATATATATTTTTGTCCTATTTAATGTAAGTGGTGTACCGAAGCCTCTATATATCGTATAATGATGGGTGTTACGTTTCGAGAAAATAGATTCAGATTTAGATATATTTTAGTCCGATTATAGTTAAATGGTGCATCAAACTCCTAATGTTTGTCCGATTGATACGAAATTTTGCACAACGTATCAAGTAAGACATATCTTCCATATATATTTCGAACGGGCCATACTGAATAGCGTGTATCAAGTTTGCTATAAATCGATTTCCATAAATTTGTCCCATTGTAAGCAAACCACCCTAAATCTGTCCTAATGAAATAAAATTTAGCATAAGATGCAGAAAGGCATGTGGAACATAGACATAAAATTGTTAGGATACGAATGAACAATATATCCAGAGTGATGAAAGGTATCATAAAGTCGGCCCAGTCCGACTTTACTACTTTCCTTACTGGTATTTTATTACGATATCCTTAAAAGGCAGAATGATTACCACAGATGACTAAATCGTCTTAGAATTCCATACTTTGTAGGGTAAAAACTGACTATTTCGAGTAACGACTGTACTCCATACTATGCTAGAATACCTTTGCCTTTATGGGAACAACCCCAACACACGGGACAAATCAGCTAAGTATTTTAATAGAAAAAAGGGGGTTATATGGAGACCTTCCCTAAAAGGGGACGAATATTAATCATTTTTGGGTGGGAGATTTGTTACCATATAAGACTACAAAATACCAAATTACAGCGAATTCGGTTGACCTATATTTATAATTTTTTGTGAAGCGATTTGCTACCCAATAAGAACTCAAAGTACTATATTGCAGCCAACTCAGTCGAAAAATACGCTCAAAACCCCCAAAATACTGAAAATTGGGGGTACCGTTATATGGGGGCTACCAGAAAAAGTGGACCTATATTTATAATTTTTAGTCGAGAAATTTGGTACAAAATAAGAACAAAATGAACCAGCGAATTCAGTTGAAAAACGCGCTTAAGAACCCCAAAATACCGAAAATTAGTGTGTACCCTTATATGGGAGCTATGCCTAAACGTGGACCGATATAGCCCATCTTCGAACTTGACTCTATTCAAATTGTTGGCGATCTATCTAAATTCGTTTAGAAGCTGGAGTGATTACCAAATACAGACGGACAAGCAGACATGGCTAAATCGTTATATAATTTTACACTGATCACTTTATAGGGTCGGAAATGATTATGTCGATGAGTTACAAACGGGAAAAAAACTAAATTAACATACCCTCCATACTATGGTGGAGGGTATAAAAATGGTTTCCTGGCCCATAGTGCATCGAATCAAATTAAAATTATTTTTTTTTTCAACCAAATTTTCCCCTACGAGCAAGCTCATACATGTTGTTACCATGGCATACTAAAAAGCTAATCCAGCGAGATCAGTTGCTTCCCAAATCAAAATGTCACTTAACTTGAGAAATAATATCTTTTTTGTTCGTCTTCTGGGTAACCTTTAAAAAGGCCTTGGTTGGAAATTCTCTAAAATTTTGTTGCAAATCATTGCAGTCGGACATCTCTAATTCCAACATTAAATAAAATTATGGTGGCAGCACATACATACGAATTTACAAATACTGTTGCCACACCACCACCACCGCACTTGATAAATACCATGGTGTGGTTCTTCTGCATGACACCTCTTAACCAATCATTCCAACACCCAGGATATATATATATATATTTTTTTTTTGTTCTTGTAATATGTTTATGTTCTACATTGCAGGCAACATTAGCGGGAACGGAGGTCGTTGTTTAAGTTTATGGAAATAATCAGTAGTAATAGGTAAAGGACGGATGAGTCATACACATAACCCTCAACATGATACATTACATTTTGAAACGTTTTAGGTAAGATATAATATTTTAAATATCTATAATCGACTGTTATAAGGAAAAAAAGGTTGGCTGGCGGTAGAATATAAGGTCGGGGTATTTTCCAGCATTATGTATAAATAATCACTGATATTACATGAATATAAAATTTCGATATTTGAAAATGAAAATAATGGCTATACTCGTAGTGTTTCAAAATATTTAAATTTTACGAAAACTTTATAAGTGAACCTTTCATTTAAAGCATTCCACAACACCCACACGCTTTGATTTTAAGATGCTTAGTTAAATTCACCTAGTTTACTGTGGGTGATTTATTCAAAAATGCTGTTAAGTTCCCATTTTTCAATTTTAATTTTAATAACATAATAATATAAATATAACGTTGAGTCCTCCAAGGCCAGATGTCTGTTAGCATTGGCATACCTTCTACTGTGTGTTTATGTATTCCATACAGAATTGGGATGTTTCGTTTTTTTCGAATGACAATATCCAGGTGTATTCCGAGAATACATATATTCAAACGGCTCTATAACTATATTCCCTGAAACTGTTTTTATACCCTTAGCCTCTTATACCTCAATGTGCCTCTTTGAAATATTGGATTTAGACACCATGTGTCTTTGGACCAAATCTGTTTCCGACAATTTGGCACATCGTAATATTTCTTATCGAGATAACGCACTATCCAAATACAAATTTCAGCAATTGTAAATGAAGAATTTTCCTAAAACCCCTAAACGTGGATTAATAACGCATGGTAGGGTGGAACATGTATAAAAAAATACAGCAATTTAGAGGCTATCACCAACCTACAAAGTACGTTGAGGCTGCTGGTTCAATAAGAACATTTTCATTGCAGAAAAACATTTTTGCATGAGTACGTCCCTGAAGGCTATACCTAAGGCGGTACCAATATTAGGTACATGGTATAGGAATTACCGAACCTTTGAAGTTATCATAATATAATGTGCTATGTCTTAATTTCGAACCTAACATTTTTGCATCACAATACCCTTTTCGCACTAAATATTAAAAATTCGGTGGGTATCATCATAAATATCGAAAATTGGGAGGTATGAGGGCTACACAAAAAGTTAACCTATGTTCATAATTTTTGGTGGAGAAATTTGCTACCCTATAAGAAGTCTAAGTACTAAATTTACGCGAATTAGGTTGAAAAACGCGCTCAAACACCAAAAATACTAAAAATTAGAGGGGCTACCCGAAAAAAAAAACCAGAACCCAGAGTAGAGAATTACAGGGAATTCCGTTGAAAAATGCGCTCAACTACCCCATAATACTGCAAAATTGGGGTACCGTTATATGTGGACAACAAGAAAAGGTGTATAAATTTTCCCGACCCGAAACCACTTGTTTGTATATGGCAATCTTGTTCTCTATCTGCGTAAACCACTTTGTCATTTTATGTGTTAATAAATTTTGATCTGTATTTTTTAATTTTCGACAATTTTTGTATATTTTTTAATAAATAAATTCACTTCTGATATGTATGAATAAAATACATATATATTTGAACATAAACACCGTAAAAAACAATGCCGTTCAAAAATATCAAGCCTTGTTCAAAGGTGTCCCCATTAAAGCAGTAATAAAATATTTATATCAAGCTTAAAGTATACATATGACATACTAATTCATTGTAAAGGTAAAATATATACCTATTAGTTAAAATTTATAAGAAACCAACAATTATAAAGTAAAAAACCTATATTATAATTTTAAGTGTAGAAATTTGATTCCCAATAAAAACTTAATGTACCAAATTTGAGCGAATTCGCATGAAAATCGCGGACAATAACGCCAAAATACCGAAAATTGAGGATGTTCTTACCTCACAACTACCACGGAACTGAAACTTTTTGCGGATGTGTATTCCGAGCTTGGACAATATTTCGTGATATTTGCTCCCTCTAGCCCGATTAGAGGTCCAAATATCACTCATATTCAGTACAGCACTTCTAGTTAATTTTCCAGATTCCCTTCACCGTGGGTTGTGTTGTGATTTTTGGCTTATTGTTGGCATCGACTCGAAAAAACACAAAAAAAATTAAGTATTCGGTCCGCTTCATAAGTATAATCTGACCATCACCAAAAGTTATATGCGTTGTCCTTGACCATAACTAGAACCTCATGGAAATTTTCAAAGCGATCAGCGCTATATTATGTGGTAATGGGTTACTAAATAATATCTGAACACGTAAGCACCTGTAAATATGTACGTGTAAGTCCCACATCCGAGTATGTACGACAATATAATTGGTATCAATTTAAAGGTCAACCACTCCTATTGGATATAGTATCAACTTCTCGGGTCTATGTCCTTCAGGGGTAAATATATACGCCATAGAATACAAATTTTGTCATTATTCACACAAAAGTCAGGATCCATTTGACCCGCTAAATATTGACCGATCTTTATCAAAACCGGCATGCTTATTCTTTGGCCCGATCCCATTCTCAATGTAATTTCGCGATGTTCGGATCATAATGGCGGCCTCTGGAGCGACCAGAAAAACCGACAAAAATTAAGTATTTGGTCCATTTTATCCCCTAAATATTAACCGATCTTTACCAAAAACAATAGGGGTCTTCATTGGCCAGAACCCATCCTACATGCAAAATTTCATGAAGATTGGTCCATAACTGCGGCCTGTATCGTGTTTAAAAATTATAATGGACAGACGGACGGACACACATGTCTAGATCGACTCAGCTAGTCGAGATATGACGATCGGTATACTTAAAGGTGGGCGTTACAAACTTTTGGGGCTGCACAAAGCTATAATACCCTGACAACATAGTTGTGCATGGTATAATTATAGAGAACATTCTGTTCTCAGTCAATTATTAATTTTATGTAAAACACAATTTGAATTCACATTTAATCATAGTTGTGTATAAAATATATGAAATTTTTTTATTAACAATCTCCCACTGTGCACCATCATTAACATCATTCCCCCTTTTATATCAACAAATATTACCCCCTTACACAAATATAAAATTCAGTTTGCATATTTCAAGGCGCTAAGTTAAGCACCCGCACTACGTTTTTAAGTAACCTCATGCACTCTCACACTCATTTCTCTTCATTTTCATTCGCATTTGAACTCCTGATTCGTTCGTCGCACATTCGTATTTTTTCCCTCTTTTTCATATGTATGCAAATTTGGTACAATGCATTTTATTTTCGTGTTCCTCAACGACACCGCCATCATCATCCATCCATCGGCAGCCAGAAGAATCAGCAACAATGGTGGCAGCATCCGTATCCACACATTTCCCTCCATTACGACACCACCACCTACACCTCCACCATCATCCGCATCTTCATCACCTATCACGCAAGCACACACACACACACAGTTGCTGTTGTCGTGCTACTACTTGTCGTCGTAGTTCTTGTCATCGTTCACTGGCTGTAACATGGGAACACTAAATGCAATTTGTTGTATTGCAAATGATACTGAAAATTATCGTGACATTTATTTAAAACTCGAATTAGTTGTGTTGCTCTCAGTTTCGCGTTGGCGTTTTTGTGTGGTGCGTGAGAGTGTGTGTGTGTTGCTACAAAGTAATGTCAGCAGCAGCAACAGCATCACCAGCAAATATCACTGAAATTGAGTTTTATATGCGGATCATCATAAATTCGTAAAAGGATTGTGAAATTCCTTCCTTCTTCGTGAATGCATAAAACGTAATCATTTCGGTGCATACATCAAATGTCACGAGGCATTTGTATCACCCTCTGCTGTTGTTGTTGTCGGTATTATTTGGAATGCATAGCGTAGCATATTTCCAAGGACAAGAAGACAAGTGACCCGAATTTGTACAGATTATTAACCATTGTATGTTTTGTGAATGGTTGATTGTAGTTGATATTAAAAACAAAATATGATAATAAATTGACCCAGCATTCGTGTCAACAAAATTCAAAGAAGTGAGAGACAATCTGAAATTGCAATATGATGTCAACAGTAATTTTGTTATATTTATTTATTTTAAGAAGATATAGTATTACAATTTCTATTAAAGTTTCTTAATCATTTTATACTCTATAAAACTATGTTATCAGGGTATTATAGCTTTGTTACACCCTACACAACTATGTTGTCAGGGTATTATAGCTTTGTGCAGACCCAAGAGTTTGTAATGCCGAGGAATATTGGTCCTAGACCCACCTTATACCGATCGTCATATCTCGACTAGCTGAGTCGATCTAGACATGTGTCCAGACGTGTGTCCGTCTGTCCATTATAATTTGTAAACACAGTTATGGACCGATTTTGCATGTAGGATGGGCCAATGAAGGTCCCTATTGTTTTTGATTTTGATCGGTTAATATTTAGGCGATGAAATGGACCAAAAACTTTATTTATGTCTGATTTTCTGGTCGCTTCAGAGGCCGCAATTATGGCCCAAACATCGGGAATTTTTACATGGAGAAGGGGATCGGGCTAAAGAATAAGCATGCCTGTTTTGATAAAGATCGGTCAATATTAAGCGGGTCAAGTGAACCCTGACTTTTGTGTGAAAACTGACAAATTTTGTATTCTACAGCGCATATATTTAATCCTGAAGAACATAGACCCGAGAAGTTGATAGTATATCCAAGAGGTTCGCCTTTAAATTGATAACAAATATATTGTCGTATGTACTTGGATGTGCGAGTTATATATATATTCTTCTATTTGCACGAAATTTAGCTTAGCGTATTGAAGTGAGTCTAGAATGGTGTGTGCTAAAATTTCGTGAATATCGCTTCAAATTTAGATGTAGCTCCCATTTTCGTCAGATTTTAGGTAAATGGTGCAACTAGCTTCTTATGTTTGTCCGATTGACATGGAAGTTTGCACAGCGTATCAAATTAAGACTTATTGACATTATTTGTTGAAATTGGTGCAGACGCAGACATACCTTCCATATATAAATTTTGAACAGTACGGCATACCGAATAGCGAGTATTGAGCTTGCTATAAATCGATTTAAATGAGTTTATTCCATTGTACGCAAACTACTCAAAATCTGCCTGAATGGAATATAGATAAAGGTCACATATTTAAGTTCGCCAAATTGGTGAAGGGTATCATATAATCGGCTCAGTCCGACCTTACTTCTTTCCTTACTAGTCTTTATTGTATAATTTGAACTTTTCAATTAATCAATAAAAGTTAAAAAGCTAGGCTAAGCGCTCCTAATGCCGGCATGTACCAATAGTCGGCATCTCCTGTATATGACTTCAAATAACATAAGACAAGTGAAAAAGCGTTAAGTTCGGCCGGGCCGAACCTTGGATACTTTCCACCATAGACACGTACTAGGAACTAAAATATAGGGAACATACCAAAAAGTAGACCTATACCGACATATCTAAAAACAGATTATGTAAACCATAGGGTAAACCATAATACAAATTCAGAAATTTTTAATTGATAATTCAATTCGAAGATGGGGAATATCAGTCCACTCCATCTGAAACCTCCACACAGGGGCTAGGTCTAAATGCGGCTCTAGTTCATTATCGAACCATACGTTCTAATTTTTTATCTCGCTATCCTCCGCAGGTGAAATGATTACAACAGAGTCTTAAAACCAAACTCAAACCGCGGAACAAATCAGATAACTATTTTAATATAAAAAAGGGGGTTATATGGGGACTACCCCAAAAAGGGGGCGAATATTAATAATTTTTGGTAGAGGGATTTGTTACCACATACGACTACAAAATATCGAATTGCAACAAATTCAGTTGAAAAACGCGCTCAAGAACCCCAAAATACCGAAAATTGGGGGTACCCTTATATAGGGGCTATCCGAAAAAATGGACCTATATCCATAATTTTTTGTGGAGAGATTTGGTACCTATTAAGAACTCAAAAAACTAAATTACAGCTAATTCGGCGGAAAAATACGATCAAAACCCCCAAAATACTGAAAATTGGGGGTACCTTATATGGGGGCTATCCGAAAATATGGACCCATATTTATAATTCTTAGTGGCGAGATTTGCTACTCAATGTACTAAATGTCAGTGAATTCAGTTGAAAAACGCGCTCAAGAACCTCAAAATACCTAAAATTGGGGGATAACCTTATATGGGAGCTATGCCTAAACGTGGACCGATAAAGCCCATCTTCGAACTTGACCTGCCTGCAGACAATAGACGAGTCTATGCAAAATTTTGGCCATATATCTCTATTCGTTTATACGCTAGAATGATTACAACAGACAGACGGACGGACGGAAAGACGGACACGGCTATATCGTCATAGAATTTTACTCTGATCAAGAATATATATACTTTATAGGGTCGGAAATGATTATTTCGATGAGTTACAAACGGAAAAACAAAATTAATATACCCTCCATACTATGATGGATGGTATAAAAATAACATACAGGAGAAAACTTTTAAAATGATTACAACATTGTTGTAATTATAATATTTTTATCGATACCAACCTTAGGAACAACGACTTTTAAGGTTTCCATACAGTCGGCATATAAGTAAATAATGAACACATTTTCTATCATTCTGGCTCAAAATTGGAAAAAAGAGTTAAATAATGGGTATTTTTATGCGTATTTTTTTTCACATTTCAACCACTGTAACTCAGCCAATCCTCAACCGATTTACGAAATATATATCTTGTTTGAAAGGAAAAATATAAATCCGTTAGAAATAAAGGAAATTATTGGAGTTACAAACAACAAATTTTTGTTGCTTCTCCCCGAAGAAAAATTTTGAAACAGATGGACCTAAACACAATATAGTGGAAAAAATACACTCGGGATGATGAAACGTTTAAAATGCGAAAATCCTTAAAGTGTCGAATATTGGTATTCTCAATGAATTAGTAAATATTAGACCCAAATATATTTTGACCAAACAATTAAGTTGTCATTTTAGTTGTATTAATGTTTACAACTACATTTTTTGTTATACATATATTTAAAAAGTTTATTTTAACAAATAAAAAAAACAAACAAAATATTTAAATAAATATAGATTTTAAATTGTTTTAAGTATGTATGTTACACTTCGCTACACGTGGTGTTTGGTTTCTGTTGTTGTTGTTGTTACTCTTATTATTCCACATTATTTGGTGGTGCGACTTTTCACCATTCCATTTTCACCACCATGTTTTAACATGATAGGAAATGTTGGAATTCATAAGCACCCTGTTATAGGCTGCGTGTTGAATTCATACTCGAGTGGTGTACTAACATACCCAATGCGTTTGTTTTCAATACAAGGTAAAAGGGTGTGTACCCTGTTTGGTTAACTCACTTCAACAACCTTCAATAGCCGTGATCGTCTAGTGGTTAGGACCCTACGTTGTGGCCGTAGTAACCCAGGTTCGAATCCTGGTCACGGCAATGTTCACATGTAACATTGTCACGGAGAAGGTTTATTTTTAACATTTTTGTTTTTTTTTTTATTTGAAAATATTCAACTTTTATTAAGCGGCAAAAAATATGAAAGACTTCAATTGTGTAAAAAATAATGTATGTTAAAGTATTTTAATGAAAATAATAAAAATTAAATATGGTGTCAGTATTTTAGTTTGTAATTATGTTGCCACGCCAGTTTCGGCGTGGATAATTGTCCATTGATTGACCTAAAATTATGAAAATATCGAAAGTAGCAAATATTTGTTGATGTTTATTATAAAAAGTAACCAATAATTATGTAATTATGTAATTTAAAGGTGCATTGACAAGAATATAAATAGGCAATTTACAGTTATGGTGCGAAATTGGTAAAATCGACATGAAATCATAGCAATCATACTGAAATGAGAACAAAATAAGAAAACAACTTCTTTCTTTACCAAACCCAGGACAAGTAAGTATTTTTACCGGTCGACTCCTTTTGGTATCACAACCTAATATTTTAACCAACCTGTATATTTTTGGGAAATGGGACATATACCTCCCCCACAATTGGTCAAACGTAAAAAAATGGGATACTGCTAAAATTCGACCATCTAAAAATAAGGGTTGTAGCTTATGTTGATGATGTAGTCTTCTGCTGACTATTTCAGACATTATGGAGGGTGGCCATACAACTCTGACAAAATCGGCACACACCAATGGTCTTGGCGTAAACCCCACTAAAACAGAAATTTTGCTCTTTACTAGGAAACGTAATTTTCCAAATTTCCCCTTGCAATCTTTTGGTGGAGAGACCTTATCCCTTTCTGTAGAAGCAAAATACCTTAGTACAATCCTTGACCACAAATTAACGTGGAATAGGTAGGGGAGAGGGGGCACCTTTGAAAACTTTTTTTTCAAGCTTCATAAAATGTTTTATTTTAAAATTTTTGGTTTCTTATAAATTTTAACTAATAAGTACATATGTAACCTTTACAATGAATATACATATGACATATTTTAAGTTTGATATAAATATTTTTTACTGTTTTAATGGACGAAGTCAAAGTCTTTTAAACAGAACCCCCCAAAGCGGGACACCTTTGGATAAGGCATGGTATTTTTGAACGGAATAGGTTTTTTAGTGTTTATGTTCAAATATATATTTATTTTATCCATACATATAAGAAATCCATTTATTTATTAAAAAAATTATACAAAAATTTTCGAAAATTCAAAACTTAAGATCAAAATTTATTAAAACATAAAATGACATAAAAACAAAAAATTATTATGGTGGAAAATACAGTTAATTTCGTAGTCTTATTTGCCCATTTAAAATTTTGAGAAATCGAAGCTAAAAGTTAAGAACTCCGTTTTTTACTAGAGGTTACTGGACATGTTCAAAGGTGCCCCGCCTGCGGCATTTTAGGGAAATTTATAATAAAATTTTGTGTAGCAAATACATATGAAAGAAAATACATTAGTTATGATTGAAATGATAATTGGAATGTAAAAAATTTGTTAAACGAATGAAAACTATTACGGAATTCTTTCTGCGCCCTTACAACAAAAAAACTTAAAAGTTTACAATGGCACTGCGAAAACATGGTCACTCATGTAAATTTTGTCTACAACTGAAAAATCTAGCCAAAAAGGTTTACGCAGATAAAGTTCAAGATTGGCATATAAAAAAATTGGTTGCGGGTCGGAAATTTTTTAAACCGAGATTTTAAGAGCACTGTTTAAAGGTGCCCCTCTACCCTACGTTGAGGAACGCACAAAGAATGAATCCTTTCATAGGGATGCCTTGTATGGTGGCAAGGGGTCAACAAAAAGATACTGCTGACTCAAATGAATACAGTACAGCGATCGGCTTCGATCCTGACAACCGGGGCGCTAAGAAGCACAACACAAGCAGCTTTGAATGCAATTTTGAACCTCCAACCACTATACTCTCCGATTAAATTCCAGGCTGCTAGGTGTGCTCTGAGGCTCCGAGAAACGGACGCCTGGAAGTCTCTGGTCACGCAAGTCCTTCACACGGCGCCAGGTTGTGACTTCTTAAAGAGGAGTACTCACATTGGTGACTATGTTCCCTCTAATAGAGACTTTAATGACATCCTGGACTGGTGGCTCCTTACCTCTGCTCGGAAGGCACTGGTGCAGGCGTTTACTGTAGGGGACTAGAAATGTATATCTCATATTAACTTAACGACCTTTGCAGCGTTTTTCAAGCAGAAATCCTTGCAATGACGAAAGCGGCTTAAATAGTCAAAACACGTACTGTCGATAGTATAGGACTGGTAACTATATGTGTCGATAGTCAGGCGGCCCTCGAGGCTTTTAAGTCGTGCACTATTAAATCAAAAACGGTTTGTGATTGCAAGGCTTCTCTACATTCTATACGATGGATAGTTAATTTATGTTGGGTTCCAGGAAATAATAACATAGAAGGGAATGAGATTGCCGACAAGCTTGTTCGAGGGGGTTCACAGTCGTCCAACCTTCCGATTGAGAGATCAGGGACGTACGCAGGCGGGCCAAGGCCTGGATAAAATATTAAAAATCGCTTTAATTTTGTTTGTTTTTTCTTATATGTGCAAAAGTGTTCGAATTGGTTTGTTTTTCATATTATTCATATTCTTTTTTCTGATCTAGTTCCTTTCTCTGATCTCGTTCCTTTTACTGATCTCGTTCCTTTTAATGATTTCGTTCCTTTATTCCCATATTCTTTATTCTTTCTTGTTCGTTTTCAAATGCTGTCACATTGTCGACAATATATAAACATAAGCCCATAAAGAACAAAGGAACTGTATGGAGTAAAGGAACTATATGGAGCAAAGGAACTACATTAACGAACTAGTTCCTTTTTAAAAAAGGGACGAGAAAGATCGATCCGCTACGTGAACTAGATTGTCCAACTCTAGCATATAGACTATGAAACTAAGATGTTGACAATTTGTGGAAGAGGTACATAAGGTACCCATATTCGGAATGGATAGATTTTCAATTTGCAGAGTTTTTAACAAATCCAATACTCCGTTCGCATTATATGGATCCGTAGAACCCATATTCGGAATGGATCGATTTTCAATTTGCAGAGTTTTTAACAAATCCAATACTCCGTTCGCATTATAAGATATTTATACATTTTCAAAACATGGACACTTATGGTGGATGCACCAGAAGGATATGATAATAATTCTCATCTTCAAACACGATATAGCTTTAGTAAAAATTTTAGGTTATTCAAAGTTTGGATAAAACAGATAATCCTTTCGTGGGATATTATACATTTATTTCTTAGCAAATTTTTGACCATTTGTAAGGGAGGTACTAGAAGAAGTCTGATATTCTGATGATATAATACTAGAAGGTATTGTCTGATATTCTGGAAGATGATTTAGGTATGAAAGATATAATACGATGTGCAAATTTTGGATTTCATCTGCGACTCCATTCGAGAGTTATCATGCGCGCCATCCAGCCAAACAAGACAAACAATTCTGCTTTAGGCCTGTGTGTAAAAAATTGAGTTTATGTGTAAAAAAGTTTTCTATGATTTTTGTGATAATGAATATTTTATTGAAAAAACTTTCTGGTATGAGCCAACATCCGTAAAACTAGTGTTAAATCAATACACAAATGCCATTCTGCAACCTATGCTAAATTTCACTTCATTCGGGAAAAAATCTGTACATCGATTTAAGGGAACCCTCCCCCATTCGATTTTTAATTTTAAAGATTTTTAATGTGACTTTTACTTTTTAATGTAACTTTGCAGAAATATATTTGGTGATAAAAAGGAAAAGAAAAATAATTTATAAAATTGTTTTGTTATTGTTATGTTGTTGTTTTATGGGATTAAAGAAAAGTTCTTATTTTTTATGGTGGACATGATTACTCCTCACTGGAACATTGGAATCCGAAAATTCCAACGGTGTTAGAAAGGGTAAATGTCTGGCTCTCGTGTATACTTGAATTATTTTCTTCGCTCAAAAATCAACAAAATGGCGGACCTTTGAATAAATATTTTTGGAAAATCGCCTTTTTTACCACAAACCAAGTAAAAAAATAACGAAGATCTTAACCGATTGGATTTATCCTAGTTCATACAATAGCTATACACTCACAGAGAAACGTCCCAAAATTTGGAATCGATCGGATTATTAGAGTTATCGTGTCCGCCATTCGCAAAATCGCTGTTTGGAGAAATCTGCGTTTAAAGTTTGAGAAGCCCTCTTGCCGTCAATTGATGCTGACACAATAAATCGGCTATATCTTCAATATCCTATCCTTCAATATCCTGTCGACAGCAAATGCCTAGCGTCATTAATATATTCAGTTTTATTAAAAAATAAATAACAATTTACATAAAAACCAACGAAAATTTATATGGAATTTATAAATAAATCTGAACCGATTTCAACAAAACTTAACACACAACAATTCAATACCCTATACGAAATTTCATCTCAATCGGACTAATAATTGGAGTTTGATGCACCATTAATCTAAAATCGCACATAAATATATGTGGGAACTATATCTATTATATCCGACGAAATTTCACACACATAATTACAGACTCAATACGATATAGTATTCCAAATTTTGTCTTACTCGGATGAATATTTGGAGTTAGTGCACTATTTACATAATATAACCAGTGGGCGGAGCAGTATAGTCGGACGGAGCCGACCATACGATACCCTACACAACTACCACGGAACTCAAATTTTATGCGGATGTATATTCCGAGCCTGGACAATATTTCGAGATATTTGCACCCTCTTGCCCGATTAGAGGTAAACAGCACCTCTTCCTCACACTGACATATTTTACGAATATTACGAGTATTCAGTACAGCTATTGTCCACATTCCCTTCACCGTTGGTTGTGTTGTGATGTTCGGCTTTCATTTGTGGTCTATAGATCGACTCGAAAATAACACAAAAAATTAAGTTTTCGGTCCACTTCATTCCATAATTAATATCTGATCATCACCGAAAATTATAGGCGTTGTCCTTGACCATAACTGGAACCTCATGGAACATTTCAAAGCAATCAGCGCTATAGTTCCGCTCTCTAGAGTGATAATGTGTTACTAAAAATATACGAATACGGAGATACCTGTAAATATGTAGGTGTAACTCCCACATCCGAGCACATACAACAATATAATTGGTATTAATTTAAAGGTCAACCACTCCTCTTGGATATAATATAAACTTCTCGGGTCTATATCCTTCAGGGTAAATATATACACTATAGAATACAAATTTTGTCATTTTTCACACAAAAGTCAGGGTCCATTTGACCCTTTATGAAAACATGCATGCTTATTCTTTGGCATGATCCCCTTCTCCACGGATAATTTTACGATGTTCGTGCCATTATTGCGGCCTCTGGAGCGACCAGAAAAACCGACAAAAATTTAGTATTTGGTCCATTTCATCCCCTAAATATTAACCGATCTTTCCCAAAAACAATAGGGGTCTTCATTGGCCAGAACCCATCCTATATGCAAAATTTCGTGAAAATTGGTCCATGACTGTGGCCTGTATCGTGTTTACAAATTATAATGGACAGACGGACAGACAGACGGACGACGGACACACATGTCTAGATCGACTCAGCTAGTCGAGATATGACGATCGGTATACTTAAAGGAGGGTCTAGGACCAATATTTCGCGGCGTTACAAACTTTTGGGGCTGCACAAAGCTATAATACCCTGACAACATAGTTGTGTAGGGTATAAAAATTATGACTATACCAAGAACTTTGATACTTAAATTTAATATTTTTCAAAAATTGGACAACATTTGAAAATTTTAGTACTTTATGGCACAAAAACTGAATTTCATAGTATGGTGTTTTCGTGCGTTTTTTAAAGTAAAAGTATGGTAAATCACGCAAAATTGGGCGGTTTTAGGACATAAATAACGCATCAGCCCTAAATACTCATTTTCTATTGCATGTAAGTACGTTTTTATTGTACCAAGCAAAATACTACGAAATTTTGTAATATTTTTAGTTAATCGATCGAGTAAGTGTTGAATATTGAATTTGGTGTGTACGGATGAAACAGAGAATATTGGCATGCGGATCAATTATTTTTAGTTATTTGACTTTAAAATCAACAAATGCACTACTAGTCGATTCTGACATTAGGGGCACTTTTGCTGTATTAATATCTCGTAGGGCTTTCGAAGAATCCGCGTTCAGTCACTAGCAAATATTTCACATTTGATTTTGTTGCGGTATGTAATCGAAAGTTTTAATTTTAATTTCTTTCTGTTTCACAATTACTATATGTTTCACAATTAATACATTCTCATATAAGTGAATTTACACTTTTGCACAATTTTTTTTTTTTTTTGATGTAAATTCAACCTGCTGTAGCTCACTCAAAGAGGTTGTGATGTTATAGTAATGAAACACATCAAACCCAGGTTGAGTGAGGCAATGCAAGAGAAACAACTCGTCGATTGTTTTTTTTTTTTTTTCATTCTTTTGTTTGAGTCACTACAATTTTCACTTGATTTCGATTGCATAATTAAACACTTCCATCGATCACTTTTCACATGCAAGCAATGGCTGTTGTTTCTTTGTTTGTTTTTTAATTACCATTTCATTTCTGTTTTTAATTTAGAACTGAATCACATTAGTCGAAGTTGCAAACACGCAAACCTGATAAATTAACCAAAATGTAATTACAATTACTACATACAAAAACAACAACAATAAAAATAACATCTAGACCACAAATAAACAAACAATCGGAACCAAAAATTTGGTGTGGAAACAGAGGCAAAAAAGAAAAAAAACTTCTACATTGAGATAATCGATAAGTGATTTGTCATGGCTTAAGATTATACACCCGTCTGCACACACGTGTATGGAACCAACCACATCACACCGAAAAACACAAAACAGCAGCAACAACAATTATACTGTAATGTTACCAATGAACCACAACAATGGAACACTTCTTGGTCGGAAAGCCAGTAGAGGTAACTAAAAGTCATTGTTGTTAAGTGATAATGGTCAAATTGTATAGCCTTACTGAAAAAAAAAACAACAACAAAATGATTCGAACTTACCTTTGTCTGTAATCAGATTCTATGGCATTTTGGTGCTGGTGTGCTTTTGTTGGTCTGTCCCACTGACGACTATCCATTGGTCATGTAATGCCAAAGAGAACAAAAAATCAATATGAAACAATACTCTTTTTTTGGGAGTGGGGGAATGGATGGTGGTTATTTACTGTTCACATCTGGTGTCTGGTTTGATACTTACATTGCAGGTAGGGGTGGTAATGTTGATGGGTGTCTCTATGTTGATGTTGCGGTGTTTGGTACTTTTAGACAATTTCACAAAGTTAATTTGATTGATTTTTCGTCCATAGTCGTCCATGCACTACTTACTAATTTGAAGACAACAACAATGTCTCCTCAACACCACTGAACTTGCTGTTACGTTACATTTGTCGTTCCATCTGATTGAAACTTGAACTTAAACGAAGGATATATACAGAGACATGATCTTAGGCAGGATGACTTAGAAATCATGTTGTTATGATAATTGTTTGTCGCTACGGGCTCAAAGTATAATAGCCACAGAGCTAACCAAAAATTGGTAATCAAGCTATTCTTCGGCACCAGAGAAGCCAAGGTCCTCAAAAGTCATCTTGATTTATACGCCTAACCTAAATGGCCAACCATCGGAACAAAATAAAAATTTATTTGCTTTTTGGGCCAAGTTTGCCTCGACATGTCCAAAATGGTAACACTGAGTTCAACTTCTGTCATCGAAGTGGAGCTTGTATTAACAAGACGTGTACCATTGACTATAGTCGTATAAATTTCCACCGAACAACCATAGGCGATTTACACCTAGTGATCTGTTCGCTACTGGCGAATTGTTCGCACTTACCGTTTCCTTTGCTCTTTATCGACTTCTTTCGATTAGTTTGCTCCTGCCTATATATTCGCGTCTGTCGATTTGTTCCCTCCTGACGACGTGTCCGCTCGTTCTACCCCACACACAACTTTCCAGAAGGTGTTCGAATTAACGGATTCGACTACGGCGAGCCGCAACCAATCGCATCAGACGATAGTAAAAACGTCCCATTATCAACTGATAGCCATTGAAAAAATGTCCCTTTTCCAACTGATAACGATTAAACATGTCTGCAGTCAGCCAATCTCCAAATCACGAATCATATCTATACACATGACCCAAGAACGCCTTCCTTCGTAAAATTTACATGAGGACAATGTCCATAAATCTATCAAAAACCTGATCTACAAAATTGTATTGATAACGTCGACCTATATTGAACTTATGTTATTTACACTCTGAAAACCGTCGATACAAAGTTGTAGTATTACACTCTGAAAACCGTAGATACAAAGTTACAATTATCAGTCAGTAGATTTTTTTATAAGCATGCTAACAGTAGTAGCAATATGTTGTAAAAAATTAAAAGTTCTACTTTAAATACTGCGTGGCAATATGCCCAAATACAATTTGAGTAGGTTAAATGTGGGAAGGCAAGCAAATAACCCATTAACATATGCCCACTAGTCGCCGTCAGATGGTGTTTATGTGGATGCAGTTTGTGTCTTTACTGTGACCGTTGACATACATAGGATATATCAGTCCGGTATTTAGTATAGTCCCCATATGACAATATCGCCCCATTTTAAATATTATGATGGTTTTTGTCGCATATTTGAAAACCCCAAGAGCAAAAACATATTTGTACATAATTTTCTTGATATGCCTATGCTTTGATATAATCGTCATATAATGGTCCCGCAACATGTTAGGCATTTTCATGATCATGGGTGTACATATTTTATAACCGAAGTTTTGCTTGTAATTTGATATCTATTTTCGTTTATGTTTTGAAACGACCGACTGTTCAGTAGGGTAAATGTGAAGCAAAAAACCCATAAAAATATTACTACTGCTTGCCGCCAGATGTAGGTTTGTTATCTATTTGTGGCTTGTGTCTTTACTATCCACCATAGGGTGACACAGATATATCGCAATTTGTGAGGAGATCTTTGAAATTTGGCATTGATTTTTAAGATATATCGGTCTACTTTTTTTGTATAGTCCAACTATTTTTGGAATTTCGGAGGGCCAAAAAACTTTTTTGCCAGAAATGATCTACGTATAAGGGTCCCGCAGCATAATTGTGAAATAAAATCATCCTGGAAGACAATTTAAAATGTAGGTCTATGTTGATTTTTGAATGCCCACTTCATGGCGGATGATATATTTTTTTGTACATGTTTATTCAGAAATTGTTGACAACATTTCTTGGAAATTAAACAATTTTCGCGCTTTTTATTCCCCTTAAATCGATAATAATATTCATTTGTGCAGATGAACACACTGATATGTAACATACATTTTTCGTATGCATGTACACCTAGGGTCAAAGACACATTACACCCATACACGAAAATATTGACAAACACAATTACAATTTCATTAAAACATTTCAGGCAACATTTAAAATGGACATCAACAAAAACATTGCATAGCTCTTAACATATCAATACACCTCCCAGTGAGTGTATGTGTGTGACTACAACATGTAATTGATATTTTTTAACACTTTTGCAATTCTGATCCTCCTCATCCACACCCTCCTCCCCTATTCCTTCTGCCTATGTGTTTGTGTTACAATTCAACAACACACTGTTGCAGTGTTGAAAGCTGTTATCGATGAGTGTAATCCTAGCTGGATTGCTGTGCAGGAGCAGGAGCATTTGTTCAATACAAACACAGAAAGGTGTTCCATGAACAATGTTAATTGAAGCTGGCATAAAATCATTCGTTAATGCAGACGAAAAGCAGAAGCAACAGCAGTAACAACGACAACGACATGTGTGTGACACACACAAGCGTTCCTGTCACATTATTGCTGACCGTGGTATGGGATGGAATGGTGCCTGGACACAAGCATGAACTGGGATAATGAAAAGCCAGGTGGTGTATACAAATACATGGTGTCGAACATGAGTAGCAGCTTTTAATTGAACTTTGACATCATGGTGGAGAGATTGTGACATCACAAGTGTTGTATTTAACGCCAGCCATTACCATCAATACAAATGAACGTTTGGAGTTATGCTTTCATAGGACAGATAGGTAGACAGAATTGGCTGCAATAATGACATAAAAACATGACAACAGCAACAACACCAATATGAAAAAAATATGCAAAGAATCAATCACATGACAAATGATTGGCATAATTAAGCGCATCAGTTATAAAAACATGGATGACAACAAATACAATAAAAAATAAACTAAAGAAAATAAACAGATAATTATTTTACAACGTTGAATATGGAGAAGGGTAAATATTGAGCGAGTTTTATAAAACAGAATAATTAAAAAAGCTAAAGAATTGAGCTTATTTGATATACAATTTTGTCATGAACGCAATGATATTCTTATTATACCTATAGTTGGATAGCCCGGGTGAAGGGTAGACCATGGATTCACAAAGGATTCCTATACATGGAATGCTGTGCATCTGTTTTATAACCTACACAACTAATTTGTGAAGGTATACGAATTTGTAATGCCGCTGAATATTGATCGTAGACCCACCTATTATCCCTATCAGCGTTTTTGTCGAATATATTCGACATTTAAAATTACTCTCTTCCTTTGAAATTTTTCGGTTATCCTATGTACCGTTACAATTTGTTTTTGCTGAAAGACAGACAAAACTATCCGAGGATTAAAATAAGAATTGCTTTTTTTTCTAAACTCTGTGCCTTCATATGATTTTAAGTACAACATTTTAGATTTTTATTCCGACAAAATTTTTGTTTGACACTGAAAGGGTTATATCGATCGTCATATTTTGCTATGTGTGTTCGCCCGTCTGTTTCTTACTGTCATGTAATTAAGGTATAGGTCGCAGATATAAACCAATTATCACGTAACCTTGCATATATATCCGGCTCTGGCCAAAGACGGACCTGTATTGTTTTTGGTAAGGATCACTTAATATTTTTAACACTTATGATCTAGGAGACAACAGAGGGAATCTAGCCAACAAATGGGTATGTTTGTTTCGATGGAAGCCTACCAATATTAAGCTGGACAAATGGACAGGACTTTTGGTGAAACGGGCAAAAAATTATACCAGTAAGGAAAGTAGTAAAGTCTGACGGGGCCGACTATATGATACCCTTCACCACTATGGGTATATTAAACAGGACTATTAACATGAAATTGGATGAAATAAAATATGTGATATTTATCTAAATGTGAATCTACCTAGATCTATCCATAAAGTATGTAAATCGACTTCAAACAAATATAAATAAGTCTGTCTGTACTTCTAGAAAACGCAACTATGTAATTCTATGCTCAATTTTGTGCAAAATTTGATCTCAATCTGACTACATGAGGAGTTTTATGTCCAATTTACTTGAAATCGGGCGAAAAAATATATGGAAGCTCTATCCAAATATTAAGCGAATTCAAACAAACATGTCACAGGTTAGGTTATAGTAATTTCAGAACGTTTTGTTCCTAACAGCCTATTGGTTCCTTGGTGCGTCAATTACTTAAAATCAATATATAATAAAAGGGAGCTATATCTAAATCTGGACCGATTTTCACGAAACACGGCAGATATCACTCTAGGCTATATTCAGTACGTTATGCCAAATTTCGTGCAAATCGAAGGATATATAGGGACTTTGTTGCACCATTTATATGAAATCGGACGAAACTATATATGGGAGCTATATCTAAATCTTGGCCGATTTTCACGAAACTTGGCAGACATCACTCTAGGCTCAATTCAGTACGTTATGCCAAATTTCGTGTAACTCGAAATATATATAGGGACTTTGGGGCACCATTTACATGAAATCGGACGAAACTATATATGGGAGCTATATCTAAACCTGGACCGATTTTCTCGAAACTTGGCAGACATCATTTTTGACCTAAATGATTAGCCTGTACCAAATTTCATGCAAATCGAAAGATATGTAGGGACCGTTTACATTAAATCGGTTAAATATATATATGGGAACTATATCTAAATCTGAACCGATTTTTTCCAATTTCAATAGGGTTTGTCCTTGGGCCGAATAAGTGACCTATGCCAAATTTCATCCAATTCGGATCATAAATGCGACCTGTACTTTGTTTACAATTTAACATGCACAGACAGACAGACGGACGGACGGACGGACATGCATAAATCGACTTAGAAAGTGATTCTATGCATATTCTCAAAAGTAACCATGTGTCTATCTCGTTTCCTTTTGCCTGTTACAAACATATGCACAAAGACATAATACCCTGTACCACAGTGTGGTGAAGGGTATAATTATGACGTATATGCATACTGTAGTGTATGAAAGAGGTTTGGTTGAGCTTTAATCTGACTTCAAGACTTTAAAAAAGGCCCACGGAAAAACACATCGACACATTTCACATATTTGTCGACTATAAAGCCGCATTCGACAGCCCTATTTGTTCAGAGGTGTTTAAAGCGATGTTTGCGTTGGGCATTCCTGCAAAATTAGCACGTCTATGCAGGATAACTGCCACAAGGTCAGCAGTTGAAGTCGGAAAGGACCTCTCAGAGCCCATTAAAATCGAAGGAGGATTCAGAGAAGGTGACACATTTTGTCGTGTGGCCTTTGTAACATCCTGCCGGAAAAGGTCGTACGAGACGCAAAGGACCACTTCTCGCCAGACCAAACTCACACTCTACAAGACGCTGACACTGTCTATGCTGTTATATCGATCTGAAGCATGTGTACTGGCGCAATAAAAAAAATTATCCGAAAGGGCCGATCTGCCTTGATAGTGAATATCGCCGTCGAATAAATCATGAGTTGTATCATCTATTCTCTGACGTCGACATAGTCAGATATATCGAGGTGCAGCGTTGTGTGAGAATGGATGAGGATGCCCCAGCTCAAAATCCATATAAAAACGATGATGGTTCTCGTAGAAGGGGAAGGCCACGAATCCGATGTAAAGGCCAAGTGGAAGATACCATCTCAGAATATGGTCTTTCAAATTGGAAGAGCTGCTCATAAGACCGACGCGCCTGGAATTTTTTTTTAAGTTCGGATTATGGAACAAATGGTCTGTCACAATCCAGCTAAGTAGAGCAAGTAAGGATGAGGGTACAGTACGAATGAATAAAAAATAAACTTGGTCAGTAGTGAAAAAACGGACGGAATCGTTATATAGACGAAGTACCAAACTCGTGGGTCTATACTAATATAAGAAAGTTTTTATCCAAAATTTCACTAAAGTCCTCGAAAGTTCGTGGAACGGTTAATATTCGACTAATATTCCCAAATTTTGGTATGATATATTCGTTTGAAAAACATGTCCAAAAATACTGATAATTGGAAGGTATATGCAATATCTAAAACTAGACATGTACCGACCACATTTTTCCATGAAAGTTTCTTGGGCGCAAGGAACTGTAAAAGCTAAAAATAATGAAAACGTTTTTTCAGAAGTTTTAAACTGATTTTAAAAATTAAAATACCCTCCATAAAAAATACACTCCGAAAATGTTTGATATTGGCCAACTTTTATACACCTTCCGATGTTAGTTACTTTAAAGTTTTCTACCACAATTTAAAATCCAATTGCGTACAATGATGCAGTTTGTTTTATTAATAAATAATAATCACCTAACTATGAAATTTCGCCAATATATTTTCATAATTTATTGATTATTCCAAAAATTTAGTCAACTGAATCCGGGAGAAATAAAATTCTTTCCTCTGTAGAACATAATTTCATCCAAAAACTGCCTCTGTCTGTCTACCTCTTGGAATTCTTATGCCTGTCATTCCAGACATTCTATGAATTATTGTTGACATTGACAAAAAGCTAAACAGAAATAATAAGAATAATAAGCTTGATTGATATAAGCTTACTCATGCGCACATAATTACATGTACGTATATCAAGAACTTGTTTTATTTCTTAGGCATTGTTTGTGAGTGATGTCAATAACTAAGTCATATCAACAACATATTCAACATAAAATCCCACAACAACAAATCATAATTCCACAAAAAATCATACACCCATTTTTTGTGTATAAAAGTAAACACATTTCCACCAATCCACATCAGTTCATTACGCTCCATTGCAAAGAACAATCTTCAGCAAAAAATCTATTCAAAATGAAAGTAAATATCTTAGCAGCTTAAGGATGAAAACCCAAAGGATTATTATCATCTAAATAATGGGGATATAAGAATTAATATATATATATTTTTCTATTTTTTATTACCATCTAGTTCCTTATCTGCTTCGCTCTCTTCGTTGCTGCTGCTAGCGCTCATGTTGTGGCTCCCGTAACCACCTATGCTGCTGCTCCAGCTTATACCACTTATGCTGCTGCCGCTCCAGCATACACCACCTATGCTGCCGCACCTGCTTATACCACCTATGCTGCTGCAGCTCCAGTTTATACCCGCTCCTTGTACTCAGCTCCTGCTGCCTATACCACCTACTCGGCCCCAGCTGTTGTTTCAACTCATTCTGCTGCTGTTGTTGCTCCAGCTGCCCCCGCTGTCTACACCACTTTGTTGAAGAAGAAGTAAATTCTTTGAAATTGGAATGCGTCGATTAATTAGGAACATAATGAAAGTGATCGCAAATTTGCTTTTGGCCTAACGATTTTCGGAATAACGAATAAACAAAAATGAACTAAGCAACCTATTTATATGAGTTATTATTTTAATTGGGGGAATTTCTGGAAGTGGGTCCATTATGAAATTCAAACTCCCAGAGGAATAGAACACCTGTAATTCAAATTGCACTACGGTGGATAATATTTATACTTTATTTATTTGTTAATGATTATTTCTATTATTTTTGAGTAAATTGGTTCTCTAAGGTTAAAATATTTCATTAAAATTTGTAACAAAGTTTCAAGGAATCTTACGATCGTATCTAATATCAGAACATATCAGTATGTGGTATTAGTAGTACATAAATATGACTTCCTGAGACATTATTGATCCTATTACATTTCTTTGGAATATTTTTCACTTAGGGTATATACGAATTTATTTTGGTGTCCACTTAAAAAAATTGTAGAAAAAATTTTTTAAATTAACATTAAAATGGAGGATAGGTTCCGTATAAGTGAACAAAGGCTTTTGTGTAAAAAATATGAAATTATGTCCAGTTATCATAAAATTAATTTTCCGAGGAAGTTACATGATATTTTATGCCCTCCACAATAGGGTGGAATGTATATTAAATTTGTCATTCCGTTTGCAATGACTCGATATAATCACCGGAGACCCCATACCGTTTATATATTTTTGATCAGAATAAAACTCAATGTCATTTTGTGAATGTGTGTTGAAATCACGACACAGACCTTAATATTTATACCCTACAGAACTATGTTGTCAGGGTATTATAGCTTTGTGCAGCCCCAAAAGTTTGTAACGCCGCGAAATAATGGTCCTAGGCCAGGGACGTACGCAGGGGGGCGGACCTGGGGGCCGGGCCCCCCCGAAATGAATTTTTTCACAGTAAATTTATGTTTGCAACAGCGATTTTTTTCATTTTGTACTATCGGACAACAACGCCTATAATCTTCGATGATGATCAGATAATAATTTTGGAATGAAGTGGACCGAAAACTTAATTTTTTGTGTTATTTTCGAGTCGATCTATAGACCACAAGTGAAAGCGGAACATCACAACACAACCCACGGGAAGGGAATCTGGACAATAGCTGTACTGAATACTCGTAATATTCGGAAAGTATGTGAGTGTGAGGAAGAGGTGCTGTTTACCTCTAATCGGGCAAGAGGGTGCAAATATCACAAAATATTGTCCAAGCTCGGAATATACATCCGCAAAAAATTTGAGTTCCGTGGTAGTTGTGTAGGGTATCGTATGGTCGGCCCCGTCCGATTATACTGCTCCGCTCACTGGTTTAGATTGAGCTTTGATATTTTGCACTGACATTGTTATTACTCCTATTATTGTTGGTATTGGTATATCGGTCCACTTTTCGGTATAGCCTCCAAATAAGGGTAACTCCAAATATACGGTATTATCATATTTACACGTTTTTGAACCGAATTCTATTTACGTTTGGTTCCCATTGGGTATTAAATCGTACTAGCGAAAATAATCAATATTGGTCCACTTTTCAAGGTAGCCACCATATACGGTACCCCCTCATTATTTGGTATTTTGGGGGTTTTCAACAGAATCTGCTGTTATTTGATATTTTGCATTCACTTAGACTGCCAGATCTGCCTACAAAAAATTATCAATATTGGTTTAGGTTTTATGGGGAAGTCCCTATATGACGGTACCCCCCCAATTATCGACATTTTGTTGGTTTTGGGCACACGTTTCTACCTAATTGGTTGTAATTTGTTATTTTGGGTCGTGGTATAGTAGTAAATATTCATACTTAAATGTATCAATATTAGTCCACCTTTTAGGAAAGCTACTACCCAAAAAGGAATATATTGAGGAGCTTGAGCACGTGTTTTGAACCAATTTATGAGTAATTAAATATTTTGGATTCTCTTTGACTAAATAATGTCCCTACGAAAAATTATCAAAATTATCATATCTTCCTACTAAACATGATTAATATTGATTCACATTTTAGGAAGTCTCCCATATAACGCTACATCCAAAACTCTCGTGCTTCAAAGAAATCAACTGTAATTTTATATTTTGGATTTTCGATGTGTAGAAAATCTCCCTTGCAATAATGTTTATACCCTTCACCACACTGTGGTACAGGGTATTATGTCTTTGTGCATATGTTTGTAACAGGCAAAAGGAAACGAGATAGACACATGGTTCCTTTTGAGAATATGCATAGAATCACTTTCTGAGTCGATTTACGCATGTCCGTCTGTCCGTCCGTCCGTCCGTCCGTCTGTCCGTCTGTCCGTCTGTCCGTCCATGTATTTTTGTGAACAAAGTACAGGTCGCATTTATGATCCGATTTGGATGAAACTTGGCATAGGTCACTTATTTGGCCCAAGGACGAACCCTATTGAAATTGGGAAAAATCGGTTCAGATTTAGATATAGCTCCCATATATATTTTCGTCCGATTTAATGTAAACGGTCCCTATATATCTTTCGATTTGCACGAAATTTAGTACAGCCTAATCATTTAGGTCTAGAATGATGCCTGCCAAATTTCGTGAAAATCGGTTCAGATTTAGATATAGCTCCCATATATAGTTTCGTCCGATTTCATGTAAATGGTGCCCCAAAGTCCCTATATATGCTTCGATTTGCACAAAATATGGCATAACGTACTGAATTAAGCCTAGAGTGATGTCTGCCAAGTTTCAAGAAAATCGGTCCAGATTTAGATATAGCTCCCATATATAGTTTCGTCCGATTTCATGTAAATGGTGCCCCAAAGTCCCTATATATGCTTCGATTTGCACAAAATATGGCATAACGTACTGAATTAAGCCTAGAGTGATGTCTGCCAAGTTTCAAGAAAATCGGTCCAGATTTAGATATAGCTCCCATATATAGTTTCGTCCGATTTCATGTAAATGGTGCCCCAAAGTCCCTATATATCTTTCGATTTGCACGAAATTTGGCATAACGTACTGAATTGAGCCTAGAATGATGCCTGCCAAGTTTCGTGAAAATCGGTCCAGATTTAGATATAGCTCCCATATATAGTTTCGTCCGATTTCATGTAAATGGTGCACCTAAGTCCCTATATATCTTTCGATTTGCACGAAATTTGGCAAAACGTACTGAATTAAGCCTAGAGTGATGTCTGCCAAGTTTCAAGAAAATCGGTCCAGATTTAGATATAGCTCCCATGTATAGTTTTGACCGATTTCATGTAAATGTTGCCCCAAAGTCCCTATATATCTTTCGATTTGCACGAAATTCGGCATAACGTACTGAATTGAGCCTAGAATGATGCCTGCCAAGTTTCGTGAAAATCGGTCCAGATTTAGATATAGCTCCCATATATAGTTTCGTCCGATTTCATGTAAATGGTGCCCCAAAGTCCCTATATATCCTTCGATTTGCACGAAATTTGGCATAACGTACTGAATTGAGCCTAGAGTGATGTCTGCCTTATAGATTGATTTTAAGTAATTTACGCACCAAGGAACCAATAGGAACAAAACGTTCTAAAATTAGTATAAGTGTGTAAGTAGTATAAGTGTGAGAAGTGTGTTTGAAATCGCTTAATATTTGGATAGAGCTTCCATATATATTTTCGCCCGATTTCAAGTAAATTGGGCATCAAACTCCTCATGTTAGTCAGATTGACATCAAATTTTGCACAACGTACAAAACTGAGCATAGAACTACGTAGTTGCATTTTCTAAAAGTACAGGCATAGCCAAACGGATGACCTATTTATATTTGTTTGAAGTCGATTTACATACTTTATGGACAGATCTAGGTAGATTCACATTTAGATAAATATAACATATTATATTTCATCCAATTTCATGTTAATAGTCCTGTTTAATATACCCATAGTGGTGAAGGGTATCATATAGTCGGCCCCGTCCGACTTTACTACTTTCCTTACTGGTTTTCAACCGAATTAACTCTAATTTGATTTATACAATTTTTATAGGTTGTCAAATCTTCCTACCAACAATTATTTACGGTTTGGTGTAGCTCCCATAGAAAGGTAGCGCCCAAATTTCGGTATTTTTAAGACTTTAGCCGCATTATACAACCGATGGGGCTGTATTTTGGTATAAAGGGTTCTGGAAGGATGTCCTAGCTTTTTGATATAACCCTACAGAAAATTTCTCTTCTTTTTCGGTAAGAAAGTGTTTACCAAATTTTCTCATGGATGTATAAATAATTTGACATATCAGGTTCCTGCGGAATAAAAAATAAATTTAATTTGGAACATTATTTTTTCGGATCATGAAGTACCTACTATTACATAACACCATAACACAGTCCCCATATAAATATCCCGATCGACTTAAGGAATTTTGAATGCACTCCACGTGGTGGGGGATGTGAAATGTTTGGCCCAGCCAATTATCGGAGAATAAGACACCTCAAAAACAAGGTTTTTCAACGCTTAAACTCCATATTCTGACGACTAAAATGGTATTTGTCGATCTTTAAGCAGAAAGAAATATATATATTATATCTGAGAATTCGAGTGATTGTGCTACTGAATGGGTTCCGAACACAAACATTAAAAAGGGGTATTTTCGTTATGTAGACATTAAGGGGCGTAATTTGTAATTCAAATTTTATACCCTACACAATTATGTTGTAGCTTTGTGCAGTGCCAAGAGTTTGTAACGCCGCAAAATATTAGTCCTAGAACCACTTTTAAGTATAACGATCGTCATATCTCAACTAGCTGAATCGATCTAGACATGTGTGTCAGCCCGTCCGTCTGTCCATTATAACTTGTAAACACAATACAAGTTACAGTTATCGACCAATCGTCCTGAAATTTTGCATGAAGAACAGGTTCTGGTCAAAGAAGATCCGTACTACTTTTGTTAATGATCCGTTAATATTTAGGGGATGAAATGGATCAAAAACTTTATTTTTGTCTGTTTTTCTGGTCGCTCTAGAGGCCACAATTATGACCCGAACATGGCGAATTTTTACTCCAGGACTGTTTTGATGAAGATCTGTCAGCATTCGGCCAGTCAAATGGACCCAGACTTTTGTGTTTATTTTTATTTCATGTCGTAAATATTCACCTCGGGAAAACAAGATTTGTAAGATATGCCAGGGTGAGAAAGTGAAGTTGTTGACCTATAATTGATCACCCTATTGTTTTTGGTAATGATCGATTAATATTTAGGGAATGAAATGGACAAAAACTTTATTTTTGTCTGCTTTTCTGGTAGCTCTAGAGGCCACCGTTGTGATCTGAACGGTTTATACAGAGAGAGGGGTTTGACCATAGAATAAGCATGAGGTTTTATTGAAGATCGGTCAATGTTTAGCGAGTGAATTAGACCCAGACTTTTGTGTGAACAATGAAAAAATGCATTCTACGGCGTATATAATTATTCCTCAAGAACATAGACCCACTCCAAGTGGTTGACATTTAAATTGATATCAATTATATTGTACTCGTATGTGGGAGTTATACGTAAACATTTACCGAGATCTATCTATTCTTATTTCCACACTAGGGGGCATATATTTCGGGCTGATCGATTTGAAATTTTACACGAAGTTATGGTCAAGGCCTATAACTTTTGGAGATAATCAGATGGTATAAATAGACCAAAAAATAGTTTTTGCCGAACATCAGAACACATCACATGGGGAAGGGAATCTGGCCAACTAATGAGAATGGATGTTTGGTCGGTCAATATTCAGCGGGTCATTTCAACTAAGACGTAAATGTTCATACCGGAAAAAATATGCCAGGATAAGAAAGAGTAGCTGCTGATTTCTAATTGGACAAGAGGGTGAACATACCGCGAAATATTGCCCAGGCACGTAATATAGATCAGCAGAAAATTTGTGTTCCGTGGTAGTTGTATAGGGTATAATAATGCCGGCCCCCTCTGACTATATTGTTCCGCCCACTGGTTTTCATATAATTTTGTTGAAATTCCATTTATTTTGCAAAACATCAAAAATAAAATACGTTTCCTTATAGCAACCATATGAAGGATCTTGGATACGTCTTCAATCGAATTGCCTGTAATATGCATTTTTGGGTTGTTATGTAATAGGAAAGATTAATACAAAAATTTATCGACATTGGTACAATCATTTGCGTATACCCATATAAGGACACAACCTATATTTCGGTATTTTTTTCAGTTTGAGGTCGTTTTTCAGCCAAATTGGTTGACATTTTTGAAGTCTCATAGAAAGATAGAACATTTTTGATATTTTAAGAATTTGAAGCATGTTTTTAAGCTATTTTCTATGGCGCAGCCCTCATATATATTGCCGATCGATTTTTCATATGTTCAATGTCCACCTCATGGCGAAGGGGATAAAAATGTCGGCTCGCGTGAATCTAACAAAGTTTCTACTTCTTTAAATTTACAAAAGGATGCTACAAAAAAAGTCGATTGATATCGACCATAGGATTGCGATTTAAATTTTACATCGTGGTATTATTAAATTAGTCTCTTAAGCTAAACAACTACAGCTAATAAACAATACATATACCTACCTATTTTATGGACAGGTTCATTTACGAGTATTTGTGCTTTTTAAGGGAGACGGAACTTCAGGCATATACAACATAACAATTTGTGATGCGTGTGCCGATTTAGTACTATCTTATTCTTATTGCCAACTTAAGTCCAAATCATGCTTAAAATCTGTTTAAACAATTATATTTGTCATCATTCCTCATACGGATTGTGATGGGAATTATCAACAACAAGCTTACACATGTAGATATCATAAGAAAAATAAGAACTTGTTTAGAGTTTGTGACGTCAGTAAAAACTCTGTAAAGCACAATAACAAAAACTCACATAGGCCAAAAAACAAAAAATTCAACTCCATTTGTATAAAAGCACCCACAATTGTGGTAATTGACATCAGTTCATTACGCTCCATTGCAAAGAACAATCTTCAAAACACCACTCAAAATGAAAGTAAGTACCGGAAAAGGATCTGCTTTTCTACTCTCATATGGATTATTATTAATTCCTTGCATACATTTTTCTATTTGCAGTTCCTTATCTGCTTCGCTCTCTTCATTGCTGCTGCCAGCGCTCATGTTGTGGCTCCCGTGACCACCTATGCTGCTGCTGCTCCAGCTTATACCACTTACGCCGCCGCAGCTCCTGCTTACACTACATATGCTGCTGCCCATCCTGCCTATACCACTTATGCTGCTGCTGCTCCAGTTTATACACGCTCCTTGTATTCTGCTCCCGCTGCATATACTACCTATTCGGCACCTGCTGTAGTTTCAGCACCCGCTGCTGCTGTTGTTGCCGCCCCAGCTGTCCCCGCTGTCTACACCACTTTGTTGAAGAAGAAGTGAATTCTTTGAAATTGGAACGATTTAATGAAAATGATCCCATAACAATGGTGTCCAAATTGGCCACTATGACCAAATATTGTTAGAAAAGAAAAATAATAAAAAAAATCTTAAACTATTTATATTTATATTTGTTTTTTTTTCTAATGAAATTCTAACATAGATTGGAACAAGCAAAATTACAAATATTAATTATAAGTTCATCGGTTCCTCTTTTCAACGTTTTATCCATGTAATATCGATGGATATTGTATATGGCAAAACGACGTTTGCAGCGCCAACTTGTATCGAATAAAACAAATAAAAACGTACACATTCAAAATAATTTTAAATCGATGTGTCCTTCATAGAAAATGGTAAATAGCTGCCAGGGGAAAAATACTTAACTATTAAACCTTCTGATTTGAAATTGGCTAGACCATTCCGAAAGTGACGGTTGACTGCTTTTTTTAAATTGTCAAAATACCGGATTTTGGACTGTTAAATGTATGTTTAAAATTATCATAATATCAGTTACTGGGGGTACCGATATAAGGGGGCTAATGGTGATAATTTTTGGTAGGGAGACTTTCTGCATATCGAAATTCCAAAACGAAATAAATTCAAGCAATTTGGTCGAAAAATGGTCTCAAACTGCCCAAAAATACCGAAATATGGGAGGTAACATATTGAATATACTCTAAATATATTGAATATACTCCGTTTGAGATAAAAAATTTGCACAACGTAGAGAATTAGGTCCTGATTGATGTATGCGAAGTTTTGTTGAAATCGGTTCAGATTTAAATATAGCTCCCATACATATTTTCATCCGGTGGTGCACGAAACTTACTAGGTAGTTCCGATTCAGACAACATTTTGCAGAGTGTATCTAATTTGGTTATGGTTGATG
>NW_026881093.1:0-33321 GCF_032173495.1 Musca vetustissima | reverse complement strand
TAACCGATGTAGAGGTGCGGGGCTATATTAAAATATGAATCTTCATTGTACGTGTTTTGCTCGTAGATTCCCTAGAATCCGGATTGCTAATTTGTAGTCACTTCGATTAGAAAATGTAATTGAATACTTGGCAGTTCCACAATGTAAAGTTCGGCCGGAACCAATTTTTTATATCCAGAACCATATGATGAATATTTAAATAAACTAAAATCAGTCGTTTGGATCTTATTTCAAAAATAATGTTTTTATACTCTAAGAAATATAAAACACTTAAATTGGAAATTTCGCCTAGGACCTTCAATATACTGGAAGTGGGTATCTATATGAGGACTATGCTCGTACTCAACAATATCTGCTTTTACAAACCACAATGCCAATTTAAAGCCACTTCGAGGGTGAACACCTTCAATATACAATTCGAAAAATTCGCAATCATGCGCTAAATCCCAATTAACAGAAACTTAGGTTAGGAAAAATCGGACACGATCTTTAAACATACCGAAAATGAAGCTGAACCGTTATAAAAAGATGATATTCCGCCCCCAAGAACCTTTAAGGACAAATTACAGCCTTTGTCAAAACGTCGACCCATGGAACCAAAATTTCAAGGGGTAATATGCTCCAAAAACCGAAAAATTTGGTAGTATCTCTCGAAGGGAACTGTACCAAAAATTGGACTCATATATTTTCTATTGAATCAAAATACCAGAAATATACTATAACATCCATTTCAATAGAAGTCTAGATGGTATTCTATACATATCTTGAGGATAAGATTCTTACTCCAGCCACCTGGCATTCTTTAAAAAAAAAATTGAAGTAGGTTTGCATTTATAGAAGACCAAACGGCCTTTTATTATAGAAACACAGAACAGCCTCTTCCATAGAAGGTCTTCTTCTGTCACATAAGACCAGAAGGTATTTTGTCTGTCATAGAAGACCAGAAGATTGTCTCCCATAAAAGACCAGAAGGTATTCTTCCATAGAAGATCCGAAGATCCATCCACACAGAAAACCAGGGAGCCTTCTGCTATTGAAGACCAGAAAGTATTCTACATAAGAAGACCTGAAGGTCTTATTCTATAGAAGACCAGAAAGTCTTTTGACACAGAAGATCAGAAGCTTGCCTTCCATAAAAGACCAGAAGGTCTTCTTCCACAGAAGACCAGAAGGTTTTCTGTCATTGAAGGCCGCAAGGTCTTCTTCCATTGAAGACCAGAAAGTATTCTGCATAAGAAGACCTGAAGGTCTTATTCTATAGAAGACCAGAAAGTCTTCTTACACAGAAGATCAGAAGCTTGCCTTCCATAAAAGACCAGAAGGTCTTCTTCTTCCAGAAGGTCTTCTTCCATTGAAGACCGGAAAATCTTCTTCCATTGAAGATCAGAAAGTCTTTTTCCATAGAAGACCAGAATGTATTCTTCCAGGGAAAACAAAAAGGTATTCTACCATAGAAGACCGCATGGTCTTCTTCCACAAAAGACCAGAAGGTATTTTTCCACAGAAGACCAGAAGGTATTTTGCCGTAGAAGAGCAGTTGGTCTTCCATAGAAGACCGGAAGGTCCTCTCCATAGAAGACCATAAGATATTCTGCCCTGGAAGACCGAACGGTCTTCTTCTATAGAAGACCTTAAAGTCTTCTACCCTAAAGTACCATAAAGTCTTGTGCCCTAATAGACCATAAGATCTTCTAGAATAGAAGACCAGAAATTCCAGAAGGTACTAAGGTAGAATACCAGAGGGTATTCGGCCATAGAATTCCAGAAAGTTTTCTTTCATAGAAGACCAGAAGATTTTCTTTCATAGCATTTTTCCATAGAAGATCAAAAGGTATTCTTATATAAAAAACTAAAAACCTTAAGGTATACTTCTATAGAAGATTAGAAGGTAATCTTCCATGGAAGAACAGGAAGTTTTCTTCTATAGAACATAGATGATCATAAATGGATTTTTCTATCGAAGATAGAACACCTGGTCTTTCTCTATAAAAAAAACAAGATCTACCACAGAAAAAATAATATAGAAATAAGACCAGAAAGCCACCTTCCTTAGAAAATTAAAAGGGTGTCCCTTCATAGAAATCTTTTGCCAACCAACAAAAAAAGTTCTTTTTTTGCAGGTCGAAAAACATTTATTATATGAGACCTAAAATGATTGTACTATAGAAGATCAGAACATGTTATTTTCTTGAGGTCTAAGTCTTCTTCTAAGTATGGAAGAGGACCTTCTGGTCTTCCATAGAAGACCAGAAGGTTCTCTTTCATAGAAAGCCCTAAGATATTCTGCCCTGGAAGACCGAACGGTCTTCTTCGATAGAAGTCCTTAAAGTCTTCTACCCTAAAGTACCATAAAGTCTTGTGCCCTAAAAGACCATAAGATCTTCTAGAATAGAAGACCAGAAATTTTAGAAGGTACTAAGTTATTCTGCCATAGAATACCTGAAGGTATTCGGCCATAGAATTCCAGAAAGTTTTCTTTCATAGAAGACTAGAAGATTTTCTTTCATAGTCCTGAGGGTAATTTCCAAAGAAGATCAAAAGGTATTCTGCTATAAAAAACTAAAAACCTTAAGGTGTTCTTCTATAGAAGATTAGAAGGTTCTCTTCCATAGAATAACAGAAAGTTTTCTTCTATAGAAGATAGATGATCATAAAGGAATTTTTCCATCGAAGATATAACACCTGGTCTTTCTATATAAAAAACCAGAAGATCTTCCACAGAAAAAAATAATATAGAAATAAGACCAGAAAGCCATCTTCCTTAGAAAATTAAAACGGTGTCTCTACATAGAAATCTTCTGCCAACCAACAAAAAAAGTTCTTTTTTTGCAGGTCGAAAAACATTTATTATATGAGACCAAAAATTATTGTACTATAGAAGATCAGAACATGTTATTTTGTTGAGGTCTAAGTCTTCTTCTAAGTATTTCCTTTACAACTACTTGCAGGTAGTATACAATATATATTTCCAATGATAACCTCTTGTATAGAAGACCAGAAATTCTGCACTCATAGAAGACCCGAAAGTCTTTCCCAAAGGAGTCTGGAAGTCCGTAAACTACCAGAAGGGGCTTCCTCCATAAGAGACCAGAGTATATTTTACTATAGAAGATAAATCTTCTATATATAAAGTCAAATGGTTTTCTTTGGAATTGATTTGACCATCTATAGGATATAGATGATCCGATAACGGGTCTTCTGTAGAATTTAGAATACCCCTTTTCCATAGAAGAACATTAGATCTAAACAAGATTTTTTAGTTTCCTTTAGATAAAGACAAGCAACTTCACTAAAAAGTGGAAAACCTTATTCTATCGCAGACCAAAAGGTATTCTACTATAGAGAATCATCTTCTATAGAAGACCAGAGGTACATCCTTAAAAAAATGGAGGGTTCTTTATCCATAGTTTACCATAGACCAAGTATTTTTCCAATTAGATGACAATACCTTTCAATCTATAAAAGATCTGATATTTGTCTACTACAGAAGACCCCAGAGGATATTTTATTGAAGACCAATGTGTTTCCTCATATAGAAGGTAAGAAGGTATTTCTCTTAAATATGCGACCATATATCAACCCTAAGGATCTACATCTTAATAAGATAATATTCTTCTTTAGAGGACCAAACAAAGTTCTTCGACAAAACACTTATTAAAAATATTGCTAGTTCCCCTAAGCCCTTCAACAAATTTGAAATAATCTCTTCACTACAAATTTTGCAACCAAGACAACTTTATAAACTATAATTTCGTATGATTACCTTGGCATAACAGCAGTAGCAGCAGCCGACTCAACAACTTAACACATAACGTGCCGAACATATTCAAAATTTTGAAACTTTCCACCCCCCTCCACTCCTCCTCTCACTTATTGCATCATTGGTATGGCATTATCGTTCATAATTAAACGCATTCCCCCATTCACAAAGTTACAGATTAACTCATGCACGCACAGACATACACAGCCCCACTGCAACGTGTGAACAAGTTTAATAATATCTACGAACGAAGAAGGCGGAGGAGGATATCCTTTCCATATATATTTTGTACATTTTACCAATGCATTGCCTTGATTTCTAGCAGCCTTCATTCGCTCCTGCATCATTCGCTTCTGCTCCTCCGCCAACAATTAGCTGAACCTTTTGAATGAATTTTCGCTAGGCATGCATTTTCCCCTTGAGTTCGAAAGGAGGATACGGGTGGAGGTGGCGGGGTTGGCAGTGGCATACTTTTACTAATTCCATATATTTTTCTTCTTCGCCGGAATCGCTCGCATCGTCATAAGCAATGCAATGAAGTCCTTCATATGTGAATTCCTTTGCTATGAAACGAAAGATTATGTGCAATAATATGTAGGTACGTGTGTACTCATATGTATAGGGGGTATTGTGTGAATGTCTGCATACCCATGAATTTGAAATAGTTAATTATTAATCTATACTGAGCATGGGAGTGTATGGTTCATAATCGGTAAGGGTGTGATTTATTTCATTTTTCGGGGTAAAAAATCTCTTGAATATTTAATCAAAAACTGATGGTGTAAAATTATTATACAAAAAATTCGTGGAAATATGAATATTGAATAATAGTGGTTATATTATATTGGTTTAACAAATTGCTTCATTATTAATTTTTTATTAAATATTTATTGCATGTTGAAGTACATATAATTCTTTCGCATTCCCATAACTGTTGGGTATGTTTTAGAGTACACGAATTGGGAGCTTTTCGGCGGAAAGTCTTTAATCTTTGAACATAAACATTTTTTTCCATAGAAGTATTCCATGTGAAATCCTTTTTATACCCTTCACCACACTGTGGTACAGGGTATTATGTCTTTGTGCATATGCTTGTAACAGACAAAAATAATCGATGTATATAGTAGCTCCCATATATGATATCGACTTATTTATATTAATTGTACTTCAAATAATCAATAGGTGATTGAGATTAAATTTTAAACAGTGCAGCATACGCGCAATAGCGCGTGTCAAGTTTGCTTTAAATCGATTTACACAAATCTGTCCCACTGTGCGTAAACGACTCTAAACATGCCCAAATGAAATGAAATTTAGCATAGGTTCTAGAAAGACATAAAAATCACATATTTAAGTTCGTTCAATGTCATGTAAAAAATTCCCAGGCCCACCTTTGAGTATACCGATCGTCATATACCGATCCGTCCGTCTGTCCATTATAATTTGTAAACACGATAAAGGCCACAGTTATGGACCAATCTTCACGAAATTTTGCATGTAGGATAGGTTCTGGACAATAAAGACCCCTATTGTTTTTGGAAAAGATCGGTTAATATTTAGGGGATGAAATGGACCAAAAACTTTATTTTTGTCGATTTTTCTGGTCGCTCTAGATGCCGCAATTATTTTTGTATAGAGAAGGGGATCGGGCCAAAGAATAAGCATGCCTGTTTTGATAAAGATTGGTCAATATTTAGCGGGTCAAATGGACCCTGACATTTATGTGAAAAATGGCAAAATTTGTATTCTATGGCGTATATATTTGCCCCTGAAGGTCCTAACCCGAGAAGTTGATAGTATGTCTAAGAGGAGTGGTTGACCTTTAAATTGATACCAATACATGGTCGTATGTCCTCATACCACACTAGACGGCGGAAATATAGCGCTGATCGCTTTGAAATGTTTCATGAGATTCCAATTATGGTCAAGGGCAACGCCTATAATTTTCGGTGATAATTTTGGGATGAAGTGGACCGAAAACTTAACTTTTTTTGAGTCGATCTATAGGTCGCAATTGAATGCCCAACATCACAACATAACCTACGGTAAAGAGAATCTGGACAAGTACAACCCTCGTCTACTGAATATTAGAAATACTTGTTGACCTTTAGTCGGGTGTCAAGAGGGTGCAAATAACGCCATGTTGTGTAGGGTATCATATGGTCGGCCCCGTCCGACTATACTGCTCCGCTTACTGGTTTCGATATAGTTCCGTTATTTTATTTTCTTTTATTTTCTCAGAGCGTAAACAAAATACTGTCGTACGTTTTACAATATAATAGAAACCACCATGCAAAGGTCCTGGACTTCTTAAGAAATTTTGAATGTACACCCTATGGTGGAGGACCGAACATTACGACTTTTATATTTATTATGTTACACTTTTCCTTTTTCATTTGACCCGAGCTATGCTCAGAAATTGGTATGTCTGTGTGTTTCAATAAATTCCTGGTAAACTCCAGATTATAATTTTTTTGTTTGGATTCGTTGGAAATATTTTTCATAAATACTTCGCGTTAGTCCAAAAAACGTCAATTACATTTTCAGTGTAAAAAGCCCCACAGATAGTATTTAATTACAAATTCTGAAAATACTGCTCAATTTCTGATTTGTCTTTTATTTATTTCGAAAAAATTCGTATTCCATTTACAATATAAAATTTCGAACACTTTATAAATTAACATGTTACAATATTAATATCTCCGTGAAGTAATATTTTCATGTAGATTAAAATTTTACTTCAATTAATAGCAACAGAATACCAACATTGATGAGCATTCATTTTTCTTGGTTATTATTCTCCTTCCTTCTTCACTCGATCCCTTACTTACTTACATTATTAAGCCTTTTAGTCCAATTTAAAGAAGCCGCAAATGTATAACCTCAAAATATTTAACCATATATGGTTTACAACAGATTCCTTTTTATACACTTTGCAAAAGCCAATCAGCAATGATGTGAAGCATTTGCGAAAAAAAACACAGACAAAATTTTTTTAACATACACAAACATATACATTTATACATTTATATGTATGTATGCAAATATATTCATCATCAGCAGCAGGCAGATATGCCTTAATTAATTATCATTAAACAATATTACAATATGAGCAAAAATGTTGCTGATAAACCAGCAAAAAAGCAAAGAATACTGAATATAAATTGTATCAGAAAAATTTACATTTTACCCTCAACCCCCACCCCTTATCCGAAATAATATCGACGTTATTTGTTATGCTGTCAGATACCAAAATAATAAAGTAAACCAAAACCTAAAAATTGTTATTTCTACATAAATTACCTTGAATTGGTTGATGATATTGGTGGGTGGGTGGATGGATGAGTGTGAGTGAGTGTGTGTGTGTGGGTTTTTGTGTACATGTATTTATTCAATAGCAATGATTGTGTTGTGTTATTTGAAATTCTTATACTCCGCTCCTCTTCATCCTCTCTCTATAAATATATATTTATTATGCATTCCAATTTTAAGTGATGCAAGCCGAAAACAGTAAAAAAACCAACAACAACAAAGGCATAATGTAAGGTTTTTTCCTGCAAAAAGAAGAAATTCTTGTACATACAATGTACCGCACCTGCATACATTGTCAATATGAAGGTTAGCAGGTGTATCTGTTTCGTTTCCTTTCCTTTCGTCTTTAATATTGCAAGTCATTTTGCATCTATTTTACATTGATATACTGCATGCTGCAGCGTTCTGAGAATGACATTTACTGCCAAACATACTTCTTCTTGCATGCAAGTATTAAAAAGGAATTTATGTTAGTAAAACACACACACAAAAGTATACAGAGTTTGAACTCAAAATTAATTCAGTTTTTTTATAATAAAATCCTTATTTTACAGAAACTAGTTACAAGCTGTCAAATAACTAAACGGATGAGTGATTACCATTAAATATTTACATTATTGCAAATATTTCAAATAGCTCATGAGGGCTATTTAACTTTTTTCGCCTGGAACCATCTGAAAAAGCGTAGCATTATAGTCGGACAACACCGACCATATTCAAAAAAAAATTATCATTTTCGCTTAGAATATGTGATGCAGAATGTGAAATTAATATACCAAAATGCAGCTAATTTTATTAAAGGTGAGGTTCATATCTTTCAATTCTATTTTAGGACAAGTTAAATTAAATTTTTAAATGAAATTTTCAACGTCTATTTTTATATTATAGGCATTTAATTTATTAACGGTCGCAAAATTCTGGACATAGAACATATCAAGGCGTCCGTTGGTACTATAACGATTAAAATTTCCTCTGGCACTGCTTTGCACTAAACAGCTGTTCTAAGTATTTGGTCAGATCCCCTTCACCGTGTAAAATATGTGATGTTCTGCATATAATAATGGCATCTAGATCGACTAGAAAACTTGACAAAAATAAAGTTTTCGGTTCATTCAAGTAACGTCACAGAAAATGATAGGCGTCGTCCATGACATTAACCGGAACTTCATTTAAAATTTCAAAGCGATCAGCGCGACATTTCCGCCCTATAGTGGGATAAATCGAATACTAAACTATATCATAACACATAGTCACCTTTAAGTATTTACGTATAACTCCCACATCCGAGTATATACACTCCTCTCGGGTCTATGTCTGTTCACGTAGCGAACACGGTTTTTGAATAATAAAGATAGTGAATGTCTTGCTGTGGGCCACATGTGTAAAGGAGAGAATATTTCGTTAAACAGGGATCTATTTTTGTCTACAGTCCACTTGAGATAAGAGATTATTTTGGTTGAATATTTGTACACAAGAGTAAGATAGGAGTTTTCTATTGCCACATGTGGTATGTTTGGGTGAGATTACGGGGAGTAATCTTCACTACAGATTGATAAGCATGTATAGCGTGCTTGCCACATGTGAGATAAAGAAATGTATGTGTCCACTCCATGTGTTATGGCAGATGCACTCTCTCTCTTTTACACATTAGTCTAAGATAGGTTAAGTCATATTGTAATATTAAGTTCTTAAGGATCACTTTTTATATTAATAAATTAGTGTGTAAATGCTCAGCTAATAAGTAAGACGTGCTTTCACTCCCCGGTTAATAACCACGTAAACAAGATATCAGGTCCATCGTTTTTCAATGTCCTTCTGGAGTAAATGTATACGCCCAGCGCAAAAATTTTGTCATTATTTGAGCCGAAAGTTTGGGTACATTTGGCCGATCTTCATCAGAACTGTCATGCTTATTCTTTGGCGAGATAAATATAAAGCATCAAAAACAATATGGGTCTTCTATAGCCAGAACCAAAATTTCATGACGATTAGTCCATAGCAGTGGCCTGTATCGTTTTTACAAATTATAATGGACCGACGGACACACATGTCTAGATCGACTCAATTAGTCGAGGTATAGTAAAAACTAGGTCAATGACCAATTCAAAGCTATAATACCCTGACAACATAGTTGTGTAGGGTATAAATATGTAATTTTTTACTTTGAACTCGGATTATTGGCCACAATGATATAAAATGTTACTGGTGCAAAGCTTATAGTCCCCAGATTAAAAATATGTCACGTTTATTCCTCACTACCTGAAGTGAATTTTTTGCAGTCGATTATACCAGCCGTCTATGTTTTGCGGAGGTCTTCAGAATTACACGCAAGTTTTGTTATAGGATTTGTATAAGGTATATGTTTTTATCAAAGAGATTTGAAATCGGTTATTCAATTCGCATTAAATTAAATTTACAAGTTAATAAATTATTGAGCCTTTGTGTGTGAGGTATCAGAAAGTAAGGACAGACGGGTCCCACCTTCGTACTGCATCTAGGCTTGGTAAAGATGTGTACAGTACGGATGAAATCTAACATTACATTCCCATAAAATTGAATTTATAAATGTAGACCTTTCAGACACCATGTATGGGAGGTACCAAAAGAGTGGAGTAGTACATAGTTTAATAAAAATCGAATAATCTGTTCGCATGAGTAACTCCGAACGTATAAGTATTAACAACATGTATGCGCACCAAATGCCAGTTACCCATTTATGTTTGAGCCCCAAAAACCTGATTAGAAAATTTAACGTACCGTAAAAGCAAGCATCATTTTAAACATACACTGTTCCGAATTAGCATGTGTAGACTTAGTTATTCACATAAATTATGCCTTTATTTTCTTAACAAATGCCATTATATTGTAGTAGACCAATATCACCACTTCACCTAAAGAAGGAGTAGCAAAAATGTTATTTATCTGAAGATATATATCGTAGACCTAGAGAAATTTGTGATCACGTTTTAAAAAAATTTGCAAATTACTTTAACCCAATAAATGTTTATTTTTTAATAAAATCTAGTTTCAGCAATATGCTGGGGGAGTATAAAACAAGGTATAAAAATAAAATGGAATACCGGTTGTTTTTTAGAAACGATATTGCCATTTGGTGTTCTTTTAAAAGGACGGTGGTGTACAAATTTCTAATTACATTTTCACTTGTCAGACATTCATTGAAAATTCTCCAAGAAAAATCATTTCGTAATAGCCTCAATATTCGTTTCGAACGTTATTATACTTTTTTCCAAACTAGTGTCTTTATTTTGTTTATTTTCTTAATTTTTGGCAGAAATATGAGACAACTAATGGAAAATTGAAGGAACTTGTACTAAAAATTTACAAGGGTTAATGAAATAAATTATATTTTCCAGAATTCTAACAAAATAGCATTCCTCATTTTTTGGAAAATATTTAAGAAATAATAGATTTACAATATCTTCATAAAAACTATTCATCTTATTTTAAATTTTAGAATACATCAGGTCGTATAAGTGTTGGCAATATGTATACGTTACATTGACCGTGCAAATATTTTTGTTCCATTAAATTATATATATATATCAAATTAAAAACCCTTATGTGAAATTTCTGTGAGGACATTTACAAATATAATATCAGTCTGAGAACTTACAAGATTTTAAAATTTTTATGAGTTAAAAAAATAGTACATATTAGTAGAACATGACAATTGTTTAAAGAATAGACACCTTAACTATAAACATAATTTATTCAATTTAATTGTGACCAATTAAAGTATTCTCCTTACTCTAAAATAAGTGCAAAAAAGTCTCATGGGCTGTCGGTGTGTGTCAACACACAATTATAAACGAGAAACATTTTCAAATAACAAATATGTTCAAAATTGTCATACTTTCCCTTCAGTCTTTGTACACTGAACGAAAAAATGAGAATATTTTTGCAAATATCAGTTCGGAACAAGTCGAAAAATATGACTAATACTATGAAGGTCGACGGAACAGAAGCAAATCTATATTTATATAGGAAATATATCATTAACAACCATATTTTAATTGAATAAAAAATGTTTTTATTTATTATAATTTGAAATGAAAATTGTTTCAATATTTCTCAGAATTTAATGACCGAGAAACAGAAATTTTGAACATTTTGTGTTTTAAACAAATATTAGTGTGGACATTGCGAATAAGTGTTGACAACATGTATACGCCATAGTGCCCATCTTAACATTTTTATTTGGTTAATAACGTAATCAAATTTCAATTGGCCAGTTATTGGCAACGTTTACATACTCATGCAATAATAATTGTGGAAAAAAAGGTAACTTATTTGTGCTAAGGCTTAATTGTAGATATGACTGTATATATTTTCAAGAAACCATAATATTTCTGCTACAACACTTTTTCTAGTAATATAATGAAGACTACGACTGACATAGACTTATTTCCATGTAAATAAACACTGTGGACTGAAACTGACTTATGTAATTTTATTCCGCATCTCTCGGGGCCATTTATATATATATATATAAAAAAAGTCCGATTCTATGTAATGAAATTTTAATTGGAATTTATTTTGTTTAAATAATTCTCCAAAAATGGAGAGTACATTCTATCATACCATCGTTAACTCTTAGCACATTTGTTTGAAAAATATTAGAATACCCATTGTAATTGTGACTGTTGAAATTACGTTAGATTGCGTAATGATTTTTATAATGAGTTTATATTTTTGTTTTTATATTTTGCTACTACTTCGGGAATATCGGTATTGAAAACTGGATATATTGTCCACAAATTAGAATACCGCCATATAAATGTCGCATTTCAAATACAAATTTTTATTATTTGATATTAAAGATTCCCAGAGGGCAAACGTGATTCCAAAAAAATAATCCCCAAATTGCTTTCTATCCCCGCACCCAAGTTCATAAATTTGCAGGCACAATAATCTCTTGTCATGGACAATGCACTCAATGTGTCGACAAAATCACCAAACATCGAGTACTTTTTGTACAGGCTTTGATGAACAATTTTGTCAATTGAAAGAAGAAATGTGTGATAAGTGAAACAGACAGTCTTATCAATGAAAAATTATATCAAAAGAAAAAGACAGCAGCAGAGATGAAATGAGGTTTCCCATTTGGATCACCAAACATCCTAGAATTAGTAGCAATGTATGTGCAATATTGCTGTATTATAAATATTGCCAGATCTATCGTGATTTCAACAGACAGACGATTGGGTATAGAATTTTATTCTGTTCAAGAAAATATTGGCATTATTGGGTATTCGATGAACATTTCGCAATATTGCAAACGGAATGACACATTTAGGGTGGATGGTATACAAATATTTCCTTCAGTCAGATCTGGAGAATGCGATGAATGTGGAAGCAATGTCAAGCCTATGTGATAGATGATGATAATCATGAGTACCCACATAACGCAACAAATGAATCGAATACACGTAACCCACTAACATACAAAATTCGTAATACTTTGTATACACACCTCTTATATATATCACATACCACTTGAAAACCCCCACTAACCTTTCAAAACTTCCCTGTAATCCCTTTAATTTGTCTCGTAGGCATAGCTTAGAACATAAAAATGCCGTGGAAATTTTATAATCTCAAATATTTCTTTATGGATTACATTTTCTGTGTTGTTTTACAAAAATTTGCAGAGACACATTCCTTTAGCACAAAATATGTACAAAAATAACATATGTATACACACACATACAAATATTTCCAATGTATACACTTTGAACCTGGTTGCTTCAGTTGATTGAAGCTCAACTTATCCTCCTCTCAGACATAGGCTTTAGAAATATCAACGACAACAACAACAAATGTAAATCATCACTTATGTTTGCGTAGGTGTTGGTACTAAAGAAGGTGTATAAGGATGGGTATATACCGGTGATTGGCGTTAATTTACAGGTTTGTCATTGTGGTTTAATAGTCTACAAATTTGTGCGTGCATTTATTTGTCTATCACTGTGTTTTGTTTCAAGTTTTTGAGAAAAAAAAAATGAAAAAATCCCATATGTTGAAAACATGTCTGACACACATTACATTTTGTGATTTGAATTTTTGTTTTTGCTTGTCTCTTGAGTTTTTCTATCTTTTCTTTTTCTTGGTGTTAAAAAAATGAATTTGATTTAAAGTATTTTGAAACGTCTGGGTGGATATGTAAATGTGATGTCGTTTTTTGAGTTTTCATAAATGATGTCATTGCTATGGGGATAATACATATATGTGTGTAAAACGTTTTGTAAATTGCTAACGAAAAAATTGACAGTCGCCTAAAGGATACATTTTATAAAACCAGAATTCACAAAAAATGCTAAATTTTTATTTAAAAAAATTTAAAATATTCTTGATGGTCCTTTGAAAAATATTCTTTAATAAATCCACGCCTCTGTTGGTCCTTTGAAAAATATTCTTTAATAAATCCACGCCTCTGTTGGTCCTTTGAAAAATATTCTTTAATAAATCCACGCCTCAGTTGGCCTTTGAAAAATATTCTTTAATAAATCCACGCCTCAGTTGGCCTTTGAAAAATATTCTTTAATAAATCCACGCCTCAGTTGGCCCTTGAAAAATATTCTTTAATAAATCCACGCATCAGTTGGCCCTTGAAAAATATTCTTTAATAAATCCACGCCTCAGTTGGCCTTTGAAAAATATTCTTTAATAAATCCACGCCTTTGGATGGTCCTTTGAAAAATATTCTTTAAAAAATCCATGCTTTTGGATGATCCTTTGAAAAATATTCTTTAATAAATCCACGCCTTTGGATAGTCCTTTGAAAAATATTCTTTAAAAAATCCACGCCTTCTGCTGGTCCTTTGAAAAATATTCTTTAAAAAATCCATGCTTTTGGATGGTCTTTGAAAAATATTCTTTAATAAATCCACGCCTTTGGATGGTCTTTGAAAAATATTCTTTAATAAATCCACGCCTTTGGATGATCCTTTGAAAAATATTCTTTAATAAATCCACGCCTTTGGATGGTCTTTGAAAAATATTCTTTAATAAATCCACGCCTTTGGATGGTCTTTGAAAAATATTCTTTAATAAATCCACGCCTTTGGATGGTCCTTTGAAAAATATTCTTTAATAAATCCACGCCTTTGGATGATCCTTTGAAAAATATTCTTTAATAAATCCACGCCTCAGTTGGCCTTTGAAAAATATTCTTTAATAAATCCACGCCTCAGTTGGCCTTTGAAAAATATTCTTTAATAAATCCACGCCTCAGTTGGCCTCAGATGCCCTTTGAAAAATATTCTTTAATAAATCCACGCATCAGTTGGCCCTTGAAAAATATTCTTTAATAAATTCACGCCTCAGTTGGTCCTTTGAAAAATATTCTTTAATAAATCCACGCCTTGGGACTGGTCCTTTGAAAAATATTCTTTAAAAAATACATGCTTTTGGATGATCCTTTGAAAAATATTCTTTAAAAAATCCACGCCTTTGGATGATCAAAAAAATATTTTTAAAAAATCCACGCCTATGGATGGTCCTTTGAAAAAAATTCTTTAAAAAATCCACGCCTTTGGATAGTCCTTTGAAAAATATTCTTTAAAAAATCCACGCCTTTGGATGGTCCTTTGAAAAATATTCTTTAAAAAATCCATGCTCCTTTGAAAAATATTCTTTAAAAAATCCACGCCTTTGGATGGTCCTTTGAACATTGGATGGTCCTTTGAAAAATATTCTTTAATAAATCCACGCCTTCTAGAGGTCTTTGAAAAATATTCTTTAATAAATCCACGCCTCAGTTGGCCTTTGAAAAATATTCTTTAATAAATCCACGCCTCAGTTGGCCTTTGAAAAATATTCTTTAATAAATCCACGCCTCAGTTGGCCCTTGAAAAATATTCTTTAATAAATCCACGCATCAGTTGGCCCTTGAAAAATATTCTTTAATAAATCCACGCCTCAGTTGGCCTTTGAAAAATATTCTTTAATAAATCCACGCCTTTGGATGGTCCTTTGAAAAATATTCTTTAAAAAATCCACGCCTTTGGATAGTCCTTTGAAAAATATTCTTTAAAAAATCCACGCCTTTGGATGGTCCTTTGAAAAATATTCTTTAAAAAATCCATGCTTTTGGATGGTCCTTTGAAAAATATTCTTTAAAAAATCCACGCCTTTGGATGGTCCTTTGAACATTGGATGGTCCTTTGAAAAATATTCTTTAATAAATCCACGCCTTTGAGAAATATTCTTTAATAAATCCACGCCTCAGTTGGCCTTTGAAAAATATTCTTTAATAAATCCACGCCTCAGTTGGCCTTTGAAAAATATTCTTTAATAAATCCACGCCTCAGTTGGTCCTTGAAAAATATTCTTTAATAAATCCACGCCTCAGTTGGTCTTTGAAAAATATTCTTTAATAAATCCACGCATCAGTTGGCCCTTTGAAAAATATTCTTTAATAAATCCACGCCTTCAGTTGGCTTTGAAAAATATTCTTTAATAAATCCACGCCTTTGGATGGTCCTTTGAAAAATATTCTTTAAAAAATCCATGCTTTTGGATGATCCTTTGAAAAATATTCTTTAATAAATCCACGCCTTTGGATGATCCTTTGAAAAAAATTCTTTAAAAAATCCACGCCTATGGATGGTCCTTTGAAAAAAATTCTTTAAAAAATCCACGCATTTGGATGGTCTTTGAAAAATATTCTTTAATAAATCCACGCCTTTGTATGATCCTTTGAAAAATATTCTTTAATAAATCCACGCCTTTGGATGGTCCTTTGAAAAATATTCTTTAAAAAATCCATGCTTTTGGATGATCCTTTGAAAAATATTCTTTAATAAATCCACGCCTTTGGATGATCCTTTGAAAAAAATTCTTTAAAAAATCCACGCCTTTGGATGATCCTTTGAAAAATATTCTTTAATAAATCCACGCCTTTGGATGGTCCTTTGAAAAATATTCTTTAATAAATCCACGCCTCAGATGATCCTTTGAAAAATATTCTTTAATAAATCCACGCCTCAGTTGGCCTTTGAAAAATATTCTTTAATAAATCCACGCCTCAGTTGGCTTTGAAAAATATTCTTTAATAAATCCACGCCTCAGTTGGCCCTTGAAAAATATTCTTTAATAAATCCACGCCTCAGTTGGCCTTTGAAAAATATTCTTTAATAAATCCACGCATCAGTTGGCCCTTGAAAAATATTCTTTAATAAATCCACGCCTCAGTTGGCCTTTGAAAAATATTCTTTAATAAATCCACGCCTTTGGATGGTCCTTTGAAAAATATTCTTTAAAAAATCCATGCTTTTGGATGATCCTTTGAAAAATATTCTTTAATAAATCCACGCCTTTGGATGATCCTTTGAAAAAAATTCTTTAAAAAATCCACACCTTTGAATGGTCCTTTGAAAAATATTCTTTGAAAAAGCCACGCCTTTGGATGGTCTTTCGAAAAATATTCTTTAAAAAAATCCACGCCTTTGAATGGTCCTTTGAAAAATATTCTTTATGGCTCAGAAGTATATTTTCAATAAATTCTGTATGTTTGAATATTTAATACCCTGAGTACTTAGGGCCACTCACAAACACTTCCAAACCCGATAATCCTTATATATCTATTCCGACAAACATTGACCACTACTTTTCAAATTAATTTCGAAAAAAAAGAAACTAACCTTCCCAACGATTTTCTCTTTCTCTCTCGTATTTATCATATTTGCCTTGAAGCAGAACCAACTTAGTTATGCTTCCTTCAATTTTGAAATACTTTACCGAAGTAGATGACAGAGATCGAGAAGTGGAAGTAGTAGAAAAAATTGCAAATTTACATTACCGTTGACAAACGGCTGCTAGCACGACAGATACAAAACTCTTGTTGTAACATATTCATGAGATTGGCGAAAGAACAACATCAGTAATAGTAGCAGCAGTAATGGCAGTGGCATCATCCATTGGCATACATCTTTTGAAGGCAATGGAGGACCAAACGAACACACACAGCATCAGCTAATGGTTAGATAAATGTAAGACCTTGTCGTTCTTGTCAATGAATATGAATCCAACTATGACAGACAGTTTGCACAGGAGGAGGGTGGTCGGATGGGAGGTGCTGCTGAGGACTGTGGAATGCCATGACATAATGTGAATATTAGAATAACATAAAAGTGAGGAGTAGGGAGTAGAAGAGAGAGAGGACGAAGCAAAAAATGTAGCCCAATAATGCTAAAGTAAATTGAAAATCGAAAAAAGGGAAAATATGCTAACCAGGTTTTCTTGATACCTCCCGAACCCCAGACCCAACCCTCTCCCACTCTCTGCTTTCCAATATTTTACTGACATTTTTTTCCTTGTGACATTTTGAAGTATAACGTGCCAAGTTTTGTTGCTGCCAGCCTCCGCCAGCAGTATATGGAGGAGTGATGATGTAGAAAACTAGAAAGTGTCTGTGTCGCCGAGCAAAAAAAAAGCCTTGGAATATTATGTGTCATGTCAACAAAATTGAATGAAATTGAAAATAGCGAACAAAAGTAGAAACACTCACACATACACACGCATACATCCACACACACAACACAAAGTGTTGCCATTTTAAGAAAGAATCAGTTAGTCTGTCGAGCCACCCAACCTCCGAGTCAGATGCTAAGGAATTTCCAACAACAACAAGAAGCAGCAACATTTTTAGCATAGCAAATACTTTCGAGAAGATTTTTTCTTTTTCAATACTTTGCTGTTTCCAATATTCACTTATCGTTTGTGTCATGTGTCAAAAAGTTTACAGTGTGCAATGTTAAAATAATATGAGCAACAACTACAATAACAAAATGCTGAAAAATTTAGAAGTGGGCGTGGTTATGCTGAAGAGATTTGCTATAGACATATTCTAAATTTATAATTTTTATGATTAATATAATTTATATAGTTAATGTTCATAAGTAGAGAGAGAGGAAATAGTATTTTGTCAAACAAGGATCGATTTATACTCTCCGCCTTAAGTCTTTTGATGGTTTATTTAGAATCCAGCATTGGGTTCTGTTATGATAGCTAGTCCCTTCAATTACCTGTTGTTTAAGAAGAACTCCTCTAAGGTGGAGAAGAACAAGAAAGCCTGGACAAAAAACCTAGTTCAGATTCAAGGGTATATACACTAAGGTTATGACCCTAAGACATTCATGCGGAATTCGCCTTTGGGTTCTGTAATGGTAGCTACTCCTTTTCATTCTCTATCATTCAAGAATGACTCTTCTAGCGTGGATAAAACGAGGAAACCTCGACAAACCGCCACCAGATGAGACACGATAGCTCAATGCGGAAAACCTGCTGGCTGACTGGATGGAGATTTTAAAAATGTTGACCCCTTGTTGGGGAGCTACCAGAAGTAGTGGACCAATGGGTCCCATCTTCAATCTTTATATAGACTTGGTTATGACAATAGGTTGTACAATGTTTGGTTCAAATAGGATAGTCCGATATTATAAAATTAATTTTTGCAAAATTTTGACCATTTTGTGTGGGCGGTACCAGAAGGAGTGAATCGATATTCTACATCTTCGAACTCGAACTAAGTTTAGAAGAAATAATAAGAGTTATCGTGCGCACCAGCCAGACAGACAATGGACCGACGGACATTAGTAAATCGACTGCCAATTTTCTGAAACGGATTTGGTCCAAAGTAACATTGGCTTTAAACAGTATTTCGATAAGGCATATATTCACCGTATCAAATTGTATATACCCTCATTAGCCATAAGGCAGTGGGTCTTGAGTCTTTGCCATAACTTCCATGAAATCCTAACAGCTAGGCTAAAATTTGTCTACTATGAAATTGTACCCCATAAGAGAGGCTTCATTAAAGAATATGGTGTTGACGGTGATCACCCACTTCAATGGAGCTTCATAACTAAGACCAGCCTCCGTAAGGCGAATTGATCAAATGACCCACCGGTACTATCCTTAGCAGTCGAGATAAATCATCATTCAATTAAATTCGTAGCTTCGAAGTAGATCCATCTAACAGCTAAAAACGAAAGGCTGGCTGATGAGTTGATCAGGCAAGTGAACGCCTATGGCTAGTTATAAGGAAACTAGCTCCCGCTAACGTTGCGATAAAAAAGAAAGGTCGATTAGAATAAATTCTGTTATGGAACATAGCCGCCAAACAAAGAAGATTTGATGATAAACAATCGGAAAATCGAGACAATGAAAACAAAATCATAGGATTTTTAAATATAACAACTTTCAGAAGAATTAGATGCTTCGAAGGAGGTCCATGTAGCAGCTTAAGCCCAACAGTATAACTTGAACAGGTAAATGAGTGAAAATGTCTGTGAGGAGCACCAGAGAATAAGTGAGGGACAACCATTAAAAATTTCAAAGTTACATAAGTACAGTATAACTTGGTTGTGTTCTCGGTTGAAAAAATATGCAGAACGATTACACTGTGCGACAAGAGTTTGGTGGGTGTAAAATTTCTATTGGGGTCAAAGTTGGGAGATATATCGTGATACAATTTTTGCTGGCGACCTTATTATACTTGTGTTTGAGATTACATTTCTTCAATAAAATCGAATGGTGAAATTTTTTGTAGAACATTTCGTTCCTCTAACTCGATCGATTGTTGGATTCGGCAGAATTATTTTCTAAAAAAAAAATATACAGTTATATTGAAATAAATAAATTTGGAGAAAATCGGTTCAGATTTAGATATAGCACCCATATATATTTTCATTCGATTTAATGTAAATGGTGTACCAAAATCCCTACATCTCTTTCGATTTGCACGAAATTTGGCATAGCGTAATGAATAAGGTCAAGAATGATGTGTGTTAAGTTTCCTGAAAATCGGTCCAGATTTAGATATAGCTCCCAAATATATTTTCGTCTGATTTAGTGTAAATGGTGTGCCAAAGTACCTATATATCTTTCGATTTGCACGAAATTTGGCATAGCGTAATGAATAAGGTCTAGAATGATGTCTGTCAAGTTTCCTGAAAATCGGTCCAGATTTAGATATAGCTCCCATATATATTTTCGTTCGATTCAATGTAAATGGTGTACCAAAGTCCCTATATATCTTTCGATTTGCACGAAATTTGGCATAGCGTAAAGAATGAGGTCTAGAATGATGTCTGTCAAGTTTCCTGAAAATCGGTCCAGATTTAGATATAGCTCCCAAATATATTTTCGTCTGATTTAATGTAAATGGTGTACCAAAGTCCCTATATATCTTTCGATTTGCCCGAAATTTGGATTAGCGTACTAAATTAAGTCTAGAACGATGTGCGTTAAGTATTTTGAAAATAGATTCATACCACCTATTTAAATTCCTTCATTAATTCGGAACACTGAGATGATGTCAATTCATTGATGTCATTGACATGAAATTATTAGTATACATATGTAGAATATACCCAAAGTGGTGAAGGGTATCATATAGTCGGCCCCGTCCGACTATACTACTTTCCTTACTGTTTTTTTATTAAATGAAAAAAAAAAATAGGACAACAACAAATATATTAATGTCAAAGAAAGAATGAGGGAAATATACTGAAATGTGTAAATGGATCTACATATTCTTATACGGTTTATGGGGACCCCCCATTCTCGGGGTCAATTTTGTTATTTAATTCGAATCTACACTAACTCAAGAATATCCCTACAAAATTTGAAGTGAAAATCTCAAGTTCTCTTGAAGATATAGCCGATTTATTGTTTCGGCATCATGTGACGGCTAAAGGACTTCTCAAACTTTAAACGCGTTTTTCTCTTTTGCAAATGGCGGGCACGATAACTCAAAAACTAATAACCCAATTGATTCCAAATTTTTACACGTTTCTCTGTGATTGTATAGCTATCGTATGAACTAGGATAAAGCCAATCGGTGAAGATCTTCCTTATTTTTTAACTTGGTTTGTGGTCAAAAAATCGGCGATTTTCCAAAAAATATTTTTTCAAAGGTCCGCCATTTTGTTAATTTTAGAGCGAAGTTAATAATCCTAGTTCATACGAGGACGAGACATGTACTCTTCCTAACATCGTTGGAATTTTCGGATTCCGATGTTCCAGTGAAGATAAATGGGGATCCCCTTAATATTAACACTACCACAAAAGATAATGCACGGATCACGAACTTTTGTTCAGATTCGGGATTTAGTTCCGTTGAAAATAAAAGTTCAGTGGCAGTTGTGTGAGATATCTTATGGCAAACCTCTCAGTCGAATTTCACATCGATTTCATTACCTTTTATTTACATATGCGGAAATGGAGTTTCGATTTTTAACTTCCAAATACGTTGTAATATCGTACGGAATGGGTTCTCACACACGTTCTTCTCTCCTCCATTTTCTATTACCACTTTGACTTTAAAATCATCTTAAAAATCTCCCATGGGAGAATTTCCCCCTTTCAAAAAAACAGAATACGAACAAACGTAAACACTTAAATGTATAGCCAATGTCATTATTCACGATTTTTATGTTTCGGTCATATAAATTTTCCATCAACTCGAAACGGAATGGTGTGCGACCGACCTTTGTTTGCGGCATGTTTTATGGCCTTAATTTATATGTAAAAAGCTTTATAAACGATTTTTAAAAAGCAGCGGTAAATATTGAACATTTATTTTACACAGTTCGTCGTTCACTCCCATTCGAGGGGAGTTTGATGGAAAATTATGTGCAGGGTGGGTGGTTCACAAATCAACCACGATACCTTGGCTGTGCCAGCCTGTACCGTTAGGGCAATCATATTTACTTTTTTCCTGCCGCCATAAAAACACGAAAACGAGAAATGTGTTTGTTTTCTTTGTATGTAAAGTAGTCGAATTGTGACCATAAATTACAAGGGGGCACAGAAATCAAAAACAGGCTGAAAACAATAACCCAAGAAATCACAAATCGTTTGAAAACAACTTATCAAGGTTTGTCATTATTCTTTTTGGGTATGGTTCCCCATTCCAAAGAGGAAATCCATAATTTGATTCATTCATTTATTTCTTTTTTCTTCTTCTTCTTCTTCGTTGGGAGAAATATTTTTGTTGACACACCATCAAATTTCCATTTCGCCTTCTTTTATGTTCGGTCTCTGTGTGTTTTTTTTTTTTTCTTCGTTAACGAAAAAATGATGTATGCCCTTTGAAATGTATCTCTTGGGGGGATGTGTGATGGTGGTGGACTGGGTTTGATTGACCTTTTGTCCCTTTTTGTTTGCGTAAACAACAGCGGCGGTAGAAGAAGCCTAGCATTGAGGACAACGACTTATCAAAGTCTCAGATATTTTATTCAACAAATTTATGGGCCATAATTTATAACAGATTTTTGGACACCACACACAGACAACCTTACACACCCCCTATAAAAAATATTTGCCATGGCCATTTCATTGAACCCATGTGCCAGTAATGTGAAACAAAAAATACTTTTTCACACATAGAGAGGCAGACAGACTGAGAGACAAATATATTTTACTTTGACAAATAACAATCGATTGATATTCATCAAAGTATCATTAAAGATTAATGTGCTAATAATCTTTAGCAGCTACAAAATTTTATTTTTTCCCCCTTCGAATTTTATCTCAATTACATAAATTTTTATATATCGATAATGTGAACATGTGTATGGCATTTGACCTCGGAGACGGGTGTGTCTTTTTGAGGAAGACTATCGAGAGCCATGTGTGATTTTGGCATAAGAAATAATTAAAATACATTTTATGGTGGCATTATAGTATTTATGGAAAAGACAGTACTTTAAGGGAACCCCACCCATTCACGATTTTAATTTTTCAAGATTTTCAATGGGCTGGTAAATCAATACCAATTCTTGTTAAGTTTTGTAACTTTGCACATATATATTTGAAGATTTAAAAGAGAAGAAAAATAATTTACAAAAAATTTTTGTTATTGTTTTGTTCCTCACTGGAACATCGGAATCCAAAAATTCCAACGGTGTTAGAAAGAGTACATGTCTGGCTCTCGTATGAACTAGGATTATTGACTTCGCTCTAAAATTAACAACATGGCGGACCTTTGAAAATATATTTTTTGGAAAATCGCAGATTTTTTTGACCAAAAACCAAGTTAAAAAAAAAGGAAGATCTCACCGATTGGCTTTATCCTAGTTCATACGATAGCTATACACTGACAGAGAAACGTGTAAAAATTTGGAATCGACTGGGTTATTAATTTTTGAGATATCGTGCCCGTCATTAGCAAAAGAGAAAAACGCGTTTAAAGTTTGAGAAGCCCTTTAGCCGTCACTTGATGCTGACACAATAAATCGGCTATATTTTCAAGAGTTCTTGAGATTTTAACTTGAAATTTTGTAGGGACATTCTTGAATTAGTGTAGATTCGAATTAAATCAAAAAAAATTGAACCCGGGAATGGGGGGTCCCCTTAATGGGATAAAAAAATCCATCAGCAGGGAAATTTCCGTTAAAAATCAGAAAATATGCATATAGCAAGGATGCTATCTTTGACCCACATTTACATTATTATAACAACCAAAAGCCCTGTATAACATTTCCATGACAACCCAGTTTGACCATCATGGTCGTAATAAAATTAAATAAATTCTCCATTGAAATAAAAACTATAAACATTGGCACATGACTACATCAGGAGGCATTTTAATTGCCACCAAAAGTGTACACGTTGTATATGATTATTGCATAGTTCATTACAGTTTTATGGTTACGCGTTAGAGGTGGAAATGGGTCACATTTTTATATTTTGTTTTCATTAAAATTAATTTTTGTTTTGGGAATATCTTTGGAAATTTCGAAAATTAAATTGGATATTCAGAACAGAAATTCGGCACAAATGCAAGCAAAATACAAACGATCAGTAAGGTAATGTTATTAATAATTATTATTTTTGGACGGTGGCATTTTGGTACTTAAAAAATATTATTTAATAAATCCACGCTTGAATTGCATATAGGGTGGCCTAATAAAGACTGAAGTATTAAAAATGGTTATATGTTTTTTGTTTTTAATAAATTTTTTTGTTTTGTCTTTTGCCTGTTATTTACTGGTTTTTGGAGATAAATCATGGCTACATATGATGTGCAGAAGAGCGTCAAAATCATTGAATTTTTGTTATTCTTCGGGAAAGTCAATTATTACAGCTCAACTAAATTATGGTTGTCATTTTAATGTCCGAATAGCACCCAGTCACAAAATGATTAGGAACATAGTCTCCCGTTTTCAGGAACATGGAAAAGTGTTAGATCTTCCAGGAAGAGGAAGAGGTAGATGTACGGCAGAGTATTAACGAAAATCCATCTGTCTCTACTCGTCGTCATTGTACTCATTGGGAATCTCCAGAACATCCCTGCAAAGATTTTTGAAGCGGGATCTTAAAATGTTTCCATATAAAATTCAAATGGCACAGCAACTGCTCAACCATCAGGCACGCCTGAAGGAATAATTTCCAGAAATTGTGATTTTGCTTGGCCTCCACGTTCACCGGATTTGACCGCTCCAGACTTTTTTGTGGGGCAATTTGAAGGCAGTTGTGTATATCAATAAACGCCAAACAATTCAATAGCTTAAGCACAACATTCAAGCAGAAATAGGCAACTTGGAACCAGAAACTATACGGGCAGTAATGGAAAATGCGGTTAAAAGAGTCGCAAGAAAATGGACACCATTTGAGAGATGTTATATTTCACACTTAAATATAAAAAAATTTCCATGAATTAAATATTTAAAAAAATAACAAAATCAATCAAACTTTCTGGGGTTCAAACTTTCTGCGGTTCTATATTCTCAGCCTGGACAATATTTCGAGATATTTGCACCCTTTTTACAAATTATAGATCAACAACTTCACTTTATATCCCTGGCATATTTTCCAATTTTTATCTTGGAGTGAATGTTTACGCCGTAAAATAAAAAAAACTTCACCTTAGGTTTTGGTTGATTTGACCTTCGGAATATTGACCGATCATCATCTAAACAGCCGCTCTAAGTATTTGGTCAGATCCCCTTCACCTTGTAAAATATGTGATTTTCTGCATATAATAATTGCCTCTAGAGCGACTAGAAAATCTGATATGATTAAAGTTTTCGGTTCATTGCACCCCCTGAATGAAGCCCCCCTGAATCGTCGTCCTTGACCATACTCGGAAGTTCATGTACAATTTCAAAGATATCAGCGCGACATTTCCATCCTCTAATGGTGTAATAGTAATACTATGCACATAGTCACTTTTACCTAATTACGTATAACTCGCACATCAGGGTGCATGCAGCCATAAGTTTGGTATCAATTTGAAGGTCAACAACTCCTCTTGGATATAAAAAAAATTTTGTAATTTTTCACACAAAAGTCAAGGTCTATTTGACCCGTTAAATATTCTTTGGCACGATCCTCTTCTCCATGTAAAATTTCACGATGTTCAGACCATAACTGCGGCATCTGCAGCGACCAGAAAAACCAACGAAAATTAAGTGTTTGGTCCATTTCATCCCTTAAATATTAGCCGATCTTTACCAAAAACAATAGGGGTCTTCATTGGGCCGAACCTATCTTCCATGAAATATTTGGTGAAGATTGGTTTATAAATGTGGCCTGTATCGTGTTTACAAATTGTAATGGACAAACGGGCGGACGGACACACATATCTAGATCGACTCAGCTAGTCGAGATATCACGATCGGTATACTTAAAGGTGGGTCTAGGACCAATATTTCGCGGCGTTACAAACTCTTGGGCCTGCACAAAACTATAATACACTGATAACATAGTTGTGTATGGTATAATAAAAATAACAAAATTACAGTCCTTCAGTTCTTTTTGGGCCACCTTGTACTTAGCTGGCTTGTTACAGAACGGTTGTTCCATAAGCCGAGCTTAAAAAATATTTCCAAGCGCGTCGATCTCGTGCGCATCTCTTCCAATTTGAAAGGCCACGTACCAAGATGTTGTTTTCTACTTGGTCTTTTCATCTAATTCGTGGCCTTCCCCTTCTTCGTGAACTATTAGTAGGCTCCCATGTATATGCTTTTTGAGCTGGGGCATTCTCATTCACTCGCACAACATGGCATAGCCACCGTAGTCACTGCAGGTCGATACGACTGACTATATCGATGTCCGTGTATAGATTGTAGAGCTAGTGGCTCATTCGACGCCTATATTCACCGTCAACGCAGATCGGCACGTAGCTCTTTCGGAGAATTCTTCTCTAAAATAGCCCAAGAGCTGCCTCATCTGCTTGCGCAAGTAACCATGCTTCAGATCCTTATAACAGCAAGTGTAGTATCAACGTCTTGTAGAGTGTGAGTTTGGTCTGGCGGGAGATGTCCTTGTTTCTAAACTGTTTACTTAGACCACTGTAACAACTGTTGGCCAACACAACATATATGGCAGTACCAAGGAATATAAAATATTTAACTAACTCGAAGCTGTAGTTCTCAAGTTCCACAGTTGGTCCGAGTCTACTGGACGTCTTGCACTTGGTGTTCTCGCCATTTACTGCCAGACCCACTTCGACAGACTCCTCAATTTATTCAAAGTTGGCTGTTACCGCTCCCAATGTTCAACCCATTATATCGATGTCATCGGCGTATGCGAGTAACATGTGTTTGTTTGGTGTACAGAGTGCCATTTCTGTTCACTTTTGCCTCTCGTATGACCCTTTCTAGCAGGATGTTAAAAAGATCGCACGACAAACTGTCGGTATTGGAAGTCTCCGAGAGGTCCTTCCCGATCTTAACTGATGACCTCGTGTCACTTAAAGTTATCCTGCATAGCCGTAGTAATTTTGTAAGAATGCCGAATGCAGACATGACTTTAAATACCTCTGAACGCATGCGGCTGTCGAAAGCGGCTTTATAATCGACGAATAGGTGGCATATGTCGATGTGTTTTTCGTGGGTCTTTTCCAGGATTTGGGGCAGAGTGAAAATCTGGTCAATCGTGGATTTGCCAGGTCTGAAGCCGCACTGATATAGTATAATAATGTCATTGACCATTGGTTTCAGTCGTTCACAGAGTACGCTGGATAGCACATTAAATTCGATTTGAAGGAGGCTTATTCCTCGATATTTGGTACATATCGTCATGTCTCCTTTTTGTGCACGGGACACAGGATGCTGAGATCCCAATCATTGGACATGCATTCCTGTAGCCAAATTGTACTAATCAGCTGTTGCGTGCTCTTGACCAGCATCTGACCACCAGTCTTGAATAGTTCGGCTGGTGACCCATCGGCACCTGGTGCTTTATTATTCTTCAGCCGATTGATTGATATTCTGACTCGTGGCCCATCGGCACCTGGTGCTTTATTATTCTTCAGCCAATTGATTGATATTCTAACTTCATCTTTTCTAGGTGGTTTACCGTCATTTCTTATTGGTTCTGGGGTATCTTCTTCACCGCCACTATTTGATACCAAATGTTTTTCAATATACTCCTTCCAGATCCTCAAACGTTTGGTATATCTGTCACCAGGTTTCCTTCTTCATCTCTACAGGACGATGTGCCTGCACCAAAGCCTTCGTTCTGACTGCTGTACATCACTATTTGCTTCAGCTCACGTTTTTCTTGTTCTTCTTTTTTCCGAAAATACGGTTCTCATCTCTCCTTTTTCTCCCGATAATACTCCATCACGTTAGGTGTTGCTGCTGTCTTCAGAGTTGCGCTATACGCTGCGTTTTTCATATCAGTAGCATTATGTCACTCCTGATCGTACCACGGGTTTCTTGACAGTACCAAAGTGTTGATTTTGCTGCAGTTTGCAGGAACAAGTAATGCTTTCGCATCGGAACAAGTAATGCTTGGTAAGTTGAGCGGAGTAGGCCTCTGCTACCTGTTGTGTTTGCAGCTTTCCGACGTCGAGTTTCCGTGTTATATTAGATCGCATCTTTGCTGCTACATTAAGACGAGTACGAACCTTGACTGCTACAAAATAATGGATCGAATTGAGGAGGTTGAATTTTCCGACGGTGGGGCCAAAGATATTTTCCCTTCCGTTTTTTGCATTAAAATCTCCTAGCAAAATTTTAATGGTCAGGGTCATGGCCAGGGCAGCGGTCATATGCAGTTTCTAGGCGTTTGTAAAGAACTTCGCTTTTATAGCAATTCGTTAATCTATTGGAGTGAATCTGGAGACGAGGTCTTTTATTTTCCGGTTAACCATTAATCCACAGCCATATTCAAGAGTCATTTCATGGTAACAATTATAGTGCGTAATCGTCTTACTTATCTACGGCTGTCCCTTTCCATCGCATTTTCTGTAAGGCAATACTATCGGCTTTGCATCTGTTCTGTACAACGTGCGCACATTCCAAGTGCAGATTCGCAGATCGTGACCCTTTATATGTTTGCGGGGGCCGTCAACATTAGGAGTTTGGTTTTCTTCTTCTTAGCTTTTTCATAGTAGGGGCGTTTTCCGAATGTGGTTAATTAATCCGATGCCTCGACCCATTTTTTTATAGTTACCCACATATCATTTCACTATTTCAGCGGATGATGAAAATAGTTACCCGAGGTGACACCGCGGGGAGATCAGTGTCCACAATTGAGATGACAATCAGAGAATATTACGCCTTGGATGGTCTCTGAAAATATATTCTTTAAAAAAATTCTGGTCTAGAAAAAATATTCGATAAACATATAACGCCGATAGTCCTTAAAGCTTGTAGTTCTGAATGATATTAAAAAAGTATTTTTCATAATTTCATTTGACTGATAATCGACCAAAATTAAATTCGTTACTTTCCATCCTCCGGTATTAATTCTCATTCTATTTGTCCAGCGTTATCAATTGTTTAATTAATTAAAACTGGCATTTCATTTTCCGTTTTATTTTTCACTGATATCCCCGTTGTTGTATTCAATATTCTGTTTTCCGATACAACACACAAATATATTTGCTAGTGGCTATGTGTGTGTGTTTGCACAAAATGCACAAAGAATAAATATAGCAACCAACCATGTTGCGTTCCACGAATTTATGATCCCAATTCGTATTGGGGTTTTCGCATAAATTTTTATGAGTTATCAAATCGAAATGGTCGTTTCATATTTTTTTTAATCAAATTCGTGGTGTTTATTATGAAGCCTATCATTGCTCTCGCTTTGCATGTGGCAAATAAGGAATATAAAATAACCCACCAATAAATACAACAGATTTTGGCTGCTGATTTGTTTCGTACAACTTTCACTTCACTGGATTGTTGAATTCGAAACAACCTGTATATGCCACAAAAGCACCGATATGAAAGGGATTGCAGGTTTTTTGTTGCCTATAAAATCAATGTGTACAAGATGATAAATAATATATATGGAGGTGTCATTTGACAATAAATCTGCCCAGGAAAAAGCATATGTCATACAAAGCGGTTGGTAAAGAGTAGTGAATATTTATTGCGTGTTTCGGAACAACAAATATTGTTCTTGCAATATTTCAAGGTAACAGATGTTGTTAATGATGATGTTGATTTACAAGACAGTTATAGCTGACTTTTTGTGGATTTCATATACCATCATGATAGGCTTTTGAAGCATATGACGTATACGTAATGGCTTAATTAGGATATTATGTATACGTTAGGATGTCCCAATGCATTAACTGCTGATTTTGTAAAGCGATAGGGAAATCGTATCGTATACATAATATTTGAAATTATGAACATATTATGTATACGTCATATCATTGCCATAAATGTCGTAGAAAAAAAGGTTTCGTTTCCCCTTTTTCAAGACATTTAAAAAAATCGGATTTACATTTCTCGAAATCGTTGCAATTTAGGCATATGGCGTCTTTGGCAATATTACTAATATAAATGTGAGGATTATTTTTGTCTAATACTTTAACGCTCAGTCGACTCTCTGAAGGGGTCTGTTTGGGGATAGGGCTGGATTTAATTTCTTTTTGTTTACATTGTTCCTGGTTTGTTGACCTTTTTTGTTCGCAATAAACTTCTCTTTTTTTCTTAAATAAAACACTGTCCACTTTAGTCAGAATTTCCAGAAATTTTTGAATAAACATTTATAGAACATAGAACAAAACTCGAAAATCAGCCTAACCGTCAACAATTTTAAAAATATTAACCAGTAAGGAATGTTCAAAAATCGGACGGGACTATATGATACCCTTCACCACTTGGGTACATACAAGAGATGTTAACATCTACAATATCATGTAGATAGGGCAGATATAGAATCCTTGGAGGACCATTGAGATGGAATCGGCCATTCGGTGCACCATTTACATAAAATCGAACGAAAATATATATAAGACCTATATGAAAATCTGAACCGATTTCACACATCATTTTTCCTCAATTGAATTCGCTATGCTAAATTTCGCTCAATCTGACAAATATAGGGAGTTTATATATGGGAGATATATCGAAATCTGAACCAATTTCAATAGGGTTCGTCCTTGGGCCAATTAAGTGAACTGTGCCAAATTTTATCAAAATCGGATCATAAATGCGACCTGTACTTTGTTCACAAAAATACATGGACGGATGGACATACGGACATGCGTAAATCGACTCAGAAAGTGATTCTATGCATATTCTCAAAAGGAACCTTGGGTCTCCATTCCTTTTGCCTGTTACAAAAATATACCCAAAACGAATGGACTTTTCTCACCATTAACGACTACTTGATTTCCATTAATAAAAAGCATCCCCCAACCCTTATAAATATGTCCATTGGCAACTAATACTAAAAATTATAATAGACGAAGCGTAACTAAACATTTGTCCCCAAATAACTATAGCCAACAGAAAACAACAAACAAGTAGTCAAGCCCAAATATACATTTATTGGAAAATTTGAATTTCAAATAAAAAATCTTAATAAACAGCGGAACACCAGCTGCCCCACAAGATATTTTCTAAACAGACACCATTTATGTGAGGGAGAGGGGAGGACTCTATTGGCTAGAAATTTCAATATTATATGTATAGAGGCAATTTTCGCAATCATGATTATGTGTCAAGAATATTCATGACAATGCGACACACCCTTATTTTAGTTCTAGAAAAAAAAATAATTGTATGACCAATTTTATGTTGCCACGCATATTATTGGAGAGGAATTATTGGAGAGGGTAGCAAATGTTCCACACCACTTAAGACACTTTCAAAAACCATGGTTTCGAGATACGGTAACACCATTTTCTAGAGACAAAAATCGTTGACGGCGCATATGAAACACAAATTTCACGTTTTTTGCCGATCGAGAAGGCGCTACATAAATCATTATGTTAGAGCTCGCATTGTCATGGTGCACAATGATTGATCTTTTTTAAACCTTACACAACTGTGTTGTCAGGGTATTATAGCTTATTGCAGCCCCAAGAGTTTGTAACGCCACGATATATTGGACCTAGACCCACCATTAAGCATACCGATCGTCATATCTCGACTAGCTGAGTCGTTAAACATATGGGCCCGTCTGTCTATTATAATTCGTAAACACGATACCGGCCAATGTTATGATCTAATCGCCACGAAATTTTGCATGTGGGACCGATTCGGGCCAAAGACGACTCCTATTGTTTTTGGTAATAATCCGTTACAATTTAGGGGATAAAATGGAGCAAAAGCTTTATTTATTTATTCAATTTTTTTTTATTCGCTCTAGAGGCCCAAACCCAAAACCCCGAAATTTTATTGTTTAGTATTGCTATTACCCCCACTAAACGTCGCCCTGATCGCTTTGAAAATTTACATAAAGTTCCGGTTATGGTCTAGGATGACGCATAAAATTTTATGTTATTTTGGGGTACAATAAACCGAAAACTTTATTTCTATCAATTTTTTTTCTTTTTAGTTCCTTTCCCGAATTTCTCCGAAATTTTTAATTTATCGAATTGTGGTGTACCACTCCAAATTTACTGTCCTTCGTTGCTCAAGCGGAACAGTCACCATATGACCTGTTTTTCCGAAGTAAAAAACGACTATTTCGAAGTGTCTCTTCCACCCAAACTTTGCACAATCTAAACTCGAATAATATCTGAAAATGAGACTTATCGGTCTACTACTTTTAGTACCTATCCCACGAAGCGTATAAATTTTGAAAACTTGTTAATCGCATATGAAGCCAATGGAATATCAAAATTTCACTTTGCCCATCATAATATTTTAACAAGACTAGATCAAGTCCGAAGTTGGGACTCACCGGCCTTCTTTTCGGGATTTGGCCCCGAAAAAGTACCAAAATACTGTGTGGTTCAACAATGTGGAAAACTGGTTCTTTATATACCCACCGCCTTATAGCTAATGAGGGTATATACAATTTGATACGACAATAATGTGACTCATCGAAATATTGGTTTTAGACCCCATATTTCTTTGGTCCAAATCCGTTTCAGACAATTTGGAGTCGATTTACAAATGTGCGTCTGTCTGTCTGCTTAGCCAGCTGGTGCGCACAATAACTCTCAAAAGGTGTAACTAATTTCATTCAAACTTTGCACATCGTAATATTTCTACCAAACTTAGTTCAAGTTCGAAGATGGCAAATAGGGGTCCACTACTTTCGACACCTCCCCCAGAAAATGATAAAAATGTTGCTAAACATTAATTTTATAATATATTGCGAACGGACTATCTGATTTGAAGTAAAATGTGTACAACCTATTATCTTTACCAAGCCTACACCAAGTTAATATGAGACCCATTGACGCACTCCTTATTGTACCTTCCCACTAATGGTCAACATTTTCAATATTTATTAATCCAATATCAAGCGAATGGAATGTGCAGTTTGAACCAAACTTTACACAACCAATTACCTTTACCAAGCCTAGATCAAGTTTGAATATGGGACCCATTGGCCCACTCTTACTGGTACCTTCCCCACGAATAGTAAAAATGTTCAATATTTACAAATCCAAAATGAGGCGAATGGAATATGCGAGTTCAACCACACTTTACACAACCTCTTATATTTACAAAGCAGCGATCGAGTCCGAAGATGGGACCCTCTCCTATGGTACCTCCCCCAAAACTTGTAAATTTTTTTGAAGCGAATTGAATAACCTGTGTGTAACTTCAAAGACCTCCGTAAACCGTAGGCTGAGGGTATATATCTGTCGGTAACACCGACTGACTCTTTAAAAATTGAGAAAACGCCTTTAAGGTCACCACCTCAAATCTTATGAGGAACATATATATATATATATATATATATATTGTCAACAAAGTTTTCTTAGCCGTTTTTTTACCGTCACCTTGATAGAGGTCCTGACAGAGGTAGTCATTGGTCGTCTTTGATATATATATATATACCTT